>NW_013674799.1:5130-11071 GCF_000517525.1 Limulus polyphemus
AATAAAGTATTTACAGTCTCAGTCTTTAACATGTGATGCTTCAGATATCAGTATGACTGACTTATAGAGAGTTTACAGTCTCAGTCTTTAACATGTGATGCTTCAGATATCAGTATGACTGACTTATAGAGAGTTTACAGTCTCAATCTTTAACATGTGATGCTTCAGATATCAGTATGACTGACTTATAGAGAGTTTACAGTCTCAGTCTTTAACATGTGATGCTTCAAGTGTGAATATGATCAATTAGAGGGTTTACATTTTCAGTTTGTAATATGTAATGCTTCAAGTGTCAGTATGATCAATTAGAGGGTTTACATTTTCAGTTTGTAATATGTGATGCTTCAAGTGTCAACATGATCAATTAGAGGGTTTACATTTTCAGTTTGTAATATGTGATGCTTCAAGTGTCAGTATGATCAATTAGAGGGTTTACATTTTCAGTTTGTAATATGTAATGCTTCAAGTGTCAATATGATCAATTAGAGGTTTTTTTTTTCACAGATGTGCCAGGAAGAAGATGTCCAAATGTTTTGTTTTCTCATACCAGATATATACACTCAAGTAAGCACTGATCATCCCACTTTGTAGGATTACAACTTTGAAAATCTGTCTAAAAAGTACAAAAGTAATTTGGCAAATTTATTGCCTAAAAATGTTTTGCATCACCTTAAGTCAGTATTTTAAATGTGTAACCATTAATTATCACTCCACTAATGTGTGTGAACCAACTGTTTAACCGAGTACCGGCCAGACTTGCAAGACTACCAAACATCAAACTTCCAGTATATGAATACGTAGACAAATATTTATACCTAAATAATATAAATATTGTTTCTAGTTCAGTATGTAAAAATCAGTTTATTTCTTTGTTTCAGTTTCCAAATATTGCTGTTGGAAATGCAGAACTGTTAAACCTCATTGTTTCTTGTATAGATGCCTCCCAGGTAAGCATTTTTGTAATTTAGTTTTTTCTTCCTTTTCTTTTTACTTCTTATATTGTAAGTGTTTTAACCCTACAACTACAACGTGCTTCAGATTGAAGCACATTAGGCAACTGTCTTTAAGTGGATAAGATTGTTTCTAACTTGTGAAATGTTTATTACAGAGAGATACACATGTACATATAAATATGGCCAAGTAACGTTTTGACATTCTAATTAGGTCATCATCAGGCATGAGAAAATAACGATAATTTGACACATTAGCGAATACAAGATTTAAAATAATCTTCTAATTGCGTGAAGCGAAAACAACAACAAAATTAACCAACAGTATTGCGATTGTTTACAAACAGTATCTATGGGGATGAAGAAATAAGATTAAAAACCTTTACTTTTTGTTTTATTTTTATTATTATTATTTCTCTGTCAGAAATGATGACGTATGACGTTTAAAACTTGTCGCAAACTTTCATAAAAGTATGTAGTTTAAGAAAAATATAATATTTAATTTTCGTTTTTTCTAATATTTCTTATAAAATTTGTTATTTAATGTAGCTATTTGCACTCAGACTCTAATTAGTTCACCTGCAAGGGGATTTTCATTTTGCGTATAAAAATAATGTTTATTATGTTAAAGTTTTCACATTTCACTTGCATAACCTCTAGAATTTCCTAAATGAATATAAAAAAAAAATTTAAGGTAAATATTTATATCATTTTTCCATTATCTACCAAATCAACGACTCTAGCTATTATCATAAGCATAACGTACAATGAAATGCTTAAAATTATGAGATTCAAATATCTACATACCTTCTAACTCTTTGTTGAATAATCTTAAAATATTTTCTTTGGGTCATACGCATAATTTCATGTCTTTACCTTCTAACTTATAGTTTATTTATAATGTTTTATTTTCCTTTCCTGTTCTTCACTGGTTAATATTTATATTGACACATGTCAACGGGTACCCATGGGCAATAGAAGGGTATGAACGGCAGAGATACATTAGCCTCCAGCAAAATCTTTTTATACACACTTGGTAATGTAAGCCTTACAGAGTGAAAGGAAGCTCTGGTTATTTTATAAAAATTATTAAACCCTTCAAATATGAATTTTAAAACATAAATAATGCATAATTAACTAAAATATAAAAGTTAAACCAAGATGCAAATTAACTGTCTCTTTAACTATAACTATAAACAACTGAAGAGCTATCTTGAACGAAGCAGCCAACAATAGTATGAGCAGTTGCATCTACCTGAGGCCGACAACATAGCACTAATTTTTAAATAACCATTGTTGGATTACAGTGTAAAATGAGCTCTTACTAACAAGTATAAAAACATAAATGTTGAAAGCACGTGTAACTTGTAAAGCTCAATGTTAACTATGGAAGGTGGGTGTGGCACCTGTTAGGGGTTGACAAAATTTATTTCTTATTTCAAGTGCCTTCAGTGAAAAAACTTTGAAGCATATGTGTCAAAAGGGCAAGTAAACTACATTCTTGTTTAGGCTGACATGTACATGACTACTCCCTTATACTTCAAGCAATTTTAGTAAACTACATTGTTTAGGCTTACATGTACATGACTACTTCCTTATACTTCAAGCTATTTAAGTAAACTACATTTTTGTTTAAGCTTACATGTACATGAATATTCCCTTATACTTCAAGCAATTTTAGTAAACTACATTCTTGTTTAGGCTTGCATGTACATGACTACTTCCTTATACTTCAAGCTATTTTAGTAAACTACATTTTTGTTTAGGCTTACATGTACATGAATATTCCCTTATACTTCAAGCTATTTTTATGCCAAATTTCGACATTGTTTATAGTGCATATGTCACGTTACACAAAACTGAGAGATTTTATTGCTTTTATTATATGTATTGGGTTTTCACTGTTACAGAATTAGAGCCTGGTAGATATGCACTACAGTGCAGATCAGATCCTTTATCATGAGTCATGGAGAATGTGCATATCTTTACTAAAACTCTGGAGTTGTCCTTACCACAAAACATTGTAGGGAAGGGGTCTTTTCCTAAAAATAGAAGTCTGATTTCCAGTTTAATATCTTAAAATCTCTATTTAACAGCTTATTGCTTGAAATTATGCTACTTGGCATAGGTATTGAAATGAGAGTTTTATATTATTTATTGTTATTCGTAAGGCTTTTCTACACTAACATGATTCAAGTAGACAAAATATGCTTGGCTTTTCACCAGTGTATTTTTGTATTTAATTTTATTGAGGTTATTTGTTTTTTTATAGCAGTTATTTATGATTACATAATTAATTTTATTCCTTGCTTGTGGAATGTATCGTTGTTCAGCAAAGTTGATCCAGCTATTAGTGTTGTACATTTTAATTTTTGTTTCTATAGTGTATTTGTTTAATCTGTCTCCTCAAGTATTGAGTATTGTTAATGAGAAGCAATGTCTTCAGTGAGTTCTATTGTTGTAAAAATATATCGATTACAACTACTCAACAACCTCAGATTTTGTTTGGCATCAACATTCTGAATCTCACCTGGTGTTTTCTAGATAAATGTAAAATGAGTATATACATTTGTTCCATGTCAGAATCATTGCACGTTTATTAATCCTGTCACGACCAGTGTGCACCTTTCAAATGTCTAGTGCACATCAAATCTCAAAATGTAAGTTGAAAGTAATAATTCTAATTGTTTCAGCCATTTTTAACTAAAAAATATTTTAGAATAGGTATTATGTCATTTCATAAAATCATTTACTGTAAAATATAAATTAAAAAAAAAGTTGCAACTGTAATTTCTCTTTAAAAAATGTATTTATTGATTTTTTTTGTATATTTGTGCTTATCGCAAAATATATTTGCTAAGATACATATCAACTCATAAGAATATAATAATTTGTGTCTTGTTTCTCACATGATTCTCCTTCTCTTTGTATATTTGTGCCTATCGCAAAATATAGGTTTATATTTGCTAAGATACATATCAACTCATAAGAATATAATAATTTGTGTCTTGTTTCTCACATGATTATCCTTCTCTTTTCGTGGTTTTATTACTACAACCTTTCGTTGCTGTTCTTTTATTATGTCACAGCATGTGGTCTAAACATTTACTGATGAATCTCAGCTTTGAAAATAGCTATAGCCAACATTTAAATATGATTAGATAGAGCAAATTATAAACTGTTTATGTTAATGTAGAGAAATAAAGTAGTTTGAGCAGTAATTTATGTTTTCTCGAGACATTGACTAGCTGGTGCTCCCTTAGAAGTAAACAAATGAGAAGTTTAGAAGAAATTTTTTTCTAAACAAGTCACAGACCCGGGAATTTTTATTATCTTCTTTAGACATTTTTTCATTCTTCAAAATGTTTTCAAGTTAAATTTGGATGCTACAAAAATTTTCTTTATGACAAAACATCAGGTAAGCTTAGTTAGGTTTAGGGTATGCTAGGTGCTGGTAAAATATTCTTGTATTGAATATTATTTATCATATTCAAACAATACATACAGATAAAATGAACTTATTATTTATTGAAAATAAACCTTATTTATTACATATAAATTGATCTCAACTAAGAATATTGTTTAATAGCAAAAATTAAAATACATAGCTTGACAAAAGTAATAGTGATGCCAAAGATGAAGACCTAGGTCACCAATAAATTTTTGTTAGGTTTTACTGTCTTATTTATAATTTGTAGTTAAAATAGTGACTACTGCAGTTGTAAAGAAGAAAAAGTTAAATCATGTCATCAAGTTGAAAGGACTGGAACTTATTGATCAACATTAAAAATAAAATAACTTTAAGATGAAGGGAAGTATTTTTAATGTTTTTCAAAACAGTTTCTCAAAACAAAATTTGGAAACTTCACAACCTAAAAATGATAGAAATTACTAACTCGAATTATACAACTTTATTAAGCCTAAATTGGATACTAAATTAAATTGTGAATATTTGTACTACTTTTAGTGCAGCTTGGTTAAATACTTCTTTTGTGAGAAGGAAGAAATTGGGATATCGATGACATCCCAACAGTTCGTAAATGGCCAAGGGCAACATTTTAACTTTCTTGTCTTTTCAAAAGCATATGTAGTACTGATGTTTCTTTAAATCCACAAATCCTCTTCTGTTTTGTACTGATGTTACCTACTGTATGTTTTTGTTTTCTGTGTATATATGTTAGTTATTTCATTTTTAAAAAATCATTGTAAGTTTTGTAGGGAATTGGTTTGGGAAAAGTAAAAGGAATATCATTGTCATTAACAAAAACAGGTCATATCTACAATAGTCTACAATATAGATTTTTTTAATGAATTATATGCTTTTGGCTTTTTTTTATAAATTTAATTTTGTAACAAAATCACTTGCAGGGTTTATTATCATTCGTGAAGTTTTTTACACTAAAACAATTAAATTACACAAAATATGTTTAGATATTCAACAGTATGCTTCCAATAATATAAATTTTTGTTGTTAATTTTAGTTCTTTTAAACTGTATTGATACATTCAACAATTACAGCTTCAAGACCTTATCTGCCATATTCTTCAAGGTTATAATTTTAGTTCTTTTAAACTGTATTGATACATTCAATAATTACAGCTTCAAGACCTTATCTGCCATATTCTTCAAGGTTATATGATTCTCTTTCGTAAGGAATCCTTTCTCTCCGTTCTTAGTAAGTACATTTTTAAGTGTTAATTACCTAGAAATTAGTAATATATAAACTGGAACATTGTTATTTACCTAGAAACTAATAATATATAAACTGGAACAGTGTTATTTACCTAGAAACTAGTAATATATAAACTGGAACATTGTTATTTACCTAGAAACTAGTAATATATAAACTGGAACAGTGTTAATTACCTAGAAACTAGTAATATATAAACTGGAACATTGTTATTTACCTAGAAACTAGTAATATATAAACTGGAACATTGTTATTTACCTAGAAACTAGTAATATATAAACTGGAACATTGTTATTTACCT
>NW_013674799.1:11941-19720 GCF_000517525.1 Limulus polyphemus
TTTATTCTGGTTAGAATGTGTGATTTATCCCGTTTAGACACAATAATTTATTCTGGTTAGAATGTGTGATTCAACCTGTTTAAACTTTGCTTAAGTTGTTTGAAAGTTGCATGCCATTTTTAGTTGCTATCCAGTTTTGGTTTGACAGTTCTTAAGATTAAGATCTGAGGCAGGAAACTCCATGGCTAGTTTCAGTTTTACAAGGATAATTCACATACAAGTTTGCTTTCAGATAATTCATGCTCAGTTTCACTCTGTGATTATTCACACACAAGTTTGCTTTCAAATAATTCATGCTCAGTTTCACTCTATGATTATTCACACACAAGTCTTCTTTAAAATAACTCCTGCACCATTTCACTTTCAAGTAATTCATGCACAGCTCTGAAAGCCTTGGATAATTCATGTGATTTATGCTGGTTTGTGACAAATGTTATAGTTACTTTCCGATATTCCACACACACACATTCAATCTTGGATAATTCACATGCACTACAATGTATACATAATTTCATTTTTTCTCCATTTACACCCATATGACGTGATCAATGCTCCGTTTTTTTTATATATGTAGAATAATGACCAAAAAGTAGCCAGTGAATAAGTTTTAAAAGTAATCGATTCAAATTATTTGCTCCAATTAATCGTTTTCAAATAGTAGAATTTTGTTCTTCCATTAATATTTATTTCCATACTCAACTGTTGATATATGAAGAAACTTTCATGATATAACACATTTTTCTCAGTACAGATTGAGATAGTGTTTTCCCAACACTGTTTTTGTTTCAATAATAAGATTTATAATTGTTACATGGTTTTATTGTTTATTCGTGGAAGGTGGTATGTTTGTAACATACAGGACATTGATGGTTTTGGTGGGGTATTTGAAGTAATAAATTGATATAAAACATTATGAAGGTTTAGCTAGTAAGATGAACATATGGACTATATTTTACGTGAAGTTCTGCCTTGGTTCTCAGTCTTAAGAACTGTAAAACTGAAACTAGCCATGGAGTTCTCCTGCCTCAGATCTTAATCTTAAGAACGATAATTCACACACAAGTTTGCTTTCAGATAATTCTTGCACAGTTTTATTCTGAATAAAATTATACAATAACACAGCTATAGGCAGCTTACATTTAGAAAAATTCACGAGGGATTTTCAATGTATATTTGTTTGCTTCTTATTCTTTTTGTACCCTAAATTATTTGTGTATGTGTGATTTACCTTGTTTCTAGCTACATATTCTAATTTTATAATAATGTTGACAGCTTTGGTAAGTGTAGAAAAATGATTTTAGTAGCACACTATCTTTAAGTTTTTGTTCATAACTTTCTTAGAATGTTATAGTTTTCTTATTTTTTGCATTTAATATTATCATAAAACTTGTCTTATGCATCTTATTCCTAAACGTTTTTGTCATTTTTAAAAGCTGAGAGAAATGATTTTTTCATTTCTAAGAATTGAAATTCTTCTTTTTCTTGCTTTTTTTTTTCAGCACATGCAGAAGCTTTAACCAGTATACTGCTTATGTTAAAAAAAGAAAAGTAAGTTAGATATTGAATTTAACATTCTATGCATTTTAATCTGGATTAGCTTTTTATAACTGTTTGAATTGGTCTAACACCAGTATAATTTCATCGTAAATTTACTGTATATGCAAATGTACTTTGTAATTAACATGATTTTTTGCTCTATGCAGTTACAACCTATAGAAATTTTAAGTGAACTTAGAATTTTATGGGAAATTGGGACTGAGCAAGTTTCAAACTCCTGAACTCTCTAACTGAACAGCAAGTTAAGCTACTAAATCTCAGTTTTTCATGTCATTTGTTACTAAGAATAGAAGTTAGGCCAGCTTGTAAAGTTCAGAATGCACTGATTTGCAATTTTTGATTAGATTTTAAGGTTTTAAACTACAAAACTATGTATATTGGCACATTGTTGTACAAATTTAGAATTATTTTAAAAAAGTGAAAATTCACATCAAGAACTATTAAAATGATTTAGATAATTAAAAGCAGTAACAAGATAATGAACTGAATCAAGTACTTTATTTGTTTTAGACCATCAGCGGAGTTGCTTAGACATATTATGAGTCGTCAGGTTCGATCAAATGACCATTTTGTTGTGTCAGTGCTTAAGTTTTGGTCCCAAGAACATGAAGAAAAACTAGCTGAGCTTGTAACTTCTCAACTATCTAAAGTTGCATCTATAACAAACAAGCGAAAAAGGTGGGTTGTCTTTAGTAAGTTATTGAGGATTTTTTCACAATATATTTTATTATTATGAATCCTCTTGATTATTTTCAGTAAATGATGTTTCAACATTGTTTCTGAAGTGTGAAGCTTTTTTTTCTTTCTCAGCTCCTGGTTTATTGTAGTGATTAATTAGAAGGTTCATGTCTTGAAGGATTCTTTTGTTGCAAATAAATTTTCAAATATATATATATTCATATTGTGTGAGTAATTTTGCTTGTAATGGAAGCCATAAATTTTATCACAAATGTGACTGTGGTATTTTAGGAGAAACTATGAAGTGTAGGCTTATATTAAACAGATTGTTAAATGTTTTCTGTTATATACAATATCTATTTAATTTTAGAAATCAATCCATCAAGTCTCAAGTCCCATCTATTGATCAAACATTAGCGCATTTAGACCAGCTTCGACAGCATTGTAAACAAATATCGTGTAAGTTTTTATCCAAACTCTTTTTAAAATACCTGAGAAATTACAAATCATCTAAAGGTATGAGTTTAGTGCTTTTGAAAAATATTCTCTCAGTTTTCCTGTAGTTAATTTACTTTTGTTTTGTGATCCTTTAATTTGAACATTCAGAAATCCTTTAATATTCTCTGTTATTCTAACTTTTTTCTCTCCGAATTCCATTTTCTTTTAATTTTTTATAGTATTCAATTAACTTGGCCATATAGAAATCCTAATAATTATCCTAAATACGTTTATCACCTGAAATCTCCGTCCACTATATTTTTGAGTAATGTAATAATAAAACGTCTGGAAAATCAAATCTCCCTTTTTTAGGAGTAATTCAGTAATTCTTATTTCTGAAAATCCTAATACTATATCCTTTTGAATATTCTAAAAATTTAAAATCTGAAAAATTCAATCACTGAATTACCTAATTATCATGTAGAAGTTCTTACATCACTAAGTTACAGTTTATTATAATAACTTATTAATTGAAAGTCTAACACATATAGCTTTATAATGTAATCAAATAGAATTGTCTAGTGAAAACTGCCAATTGCTATCTCCTTGAATATTGTAGAAATTACAACTTTAAGAATCTCAGTATTTATCTGGGAGTATTCTGGTTCATTATTTTAACATCTAAACATTCTAGTTACTGACTCCTTGAGTTTTAGAAACTCGTATCTTCTGACATTATAATCTTTCTCTCTTATCTATTCTCTGACATACATCTGGAATTTCTTATTCCTCTTTTAGGAAAAAATTTTTTTTTATAACTTGAAAAACAAATTTAAAAAATATTTTTTTATTTAATTTCTGTTTGTAATTATTTTTCTGTAAACTAATGCTTTTTTCCAAAATAACAAAATATTCCGTTATAATATTTAATTTTGTTGCGTGTTTCAGTCTTCAATCAAGAAACAATACAATCCTCTTTATTTCAAGTCCAACTTTCATGCAGTGAAGCACAGAAAACCAAGTAAGTTAACTATTTGATCCTCATTTATTTATATCCATCTTTATTTACCATCGGGAAAATAAAGACACATGGTGCTCTTACGTGTGTATATTGTAAAAACATAATTTTTTAGTGAAATTTATTTTAACCCCAAATTCATGACTTAACCAGCTCCATATTAGTGACAGATCTGGAGTATGTAACATCTGAAAAGTTTATATACTTACAAAAAATATTAGTTCAAGCCCAGTTAACAAGTATTGTTTACAAAATAAAAAAATGTATAGAGCTTCCTCTGCCTGGAGATAACATATTGAACTACTAGCTCAGATCTTCATCGGTTCGTCTCCATTAACCGTTTTTAGAGGAAACTAAAATATACTATCGGCTGCTGTTTTTAAATAATTTCAAGTGAAACTTTTTCAAATTCTATGAACAGTGGATTTACAGTTTTAATTATTGCTGAGTTAAAATACAATAAACGTCTATGGGTTTTTTAGTTCTTAAAGTAATTCTTAATTTACATAAATGATAAATGAGGAAGCAATGTACAGTAAAAATTTCAATTAACTGGAGATTAATAAGCTAATTTAAGACACTTTAATATTTCTGTTGACTTGCTTGTTAAAACATAAATATACCATTTATTTTTTGTTACTTTTGCCCAGCAATTATTGGTCAGTGTAGAAGTAATTATTACACTTCTGTATCTTATAAGTGGGCATTAGTGACGTTATTATCATGTTTCTTGGTAGGTTTAGTGATCTGTTTGCTCTAGCAGAAGAACTAGATAGTATAAGAACGGGTAAATCAACTCGAGGAAAAGGAAAGGGAGCATCTAAAGGGTCTACAAAATACAAACAACCGGCACTCAGTGTTAGTGATGGTAGATCCTCCGATGTAAGTGAAAGTATACAATTAACTTATTATGGATCAATTATCAGACATTAATGGTAGTTATGATAAAATGAGATTTAACTGAGTTTTTATAAAAATCGAATATGTTTTCAATTCATTAAATGTTTTTAAGAACAAAAACTAAGTAAAAGTAATTCTTCTCAAATACTTTTTTTTTAGGATTTTCACTACCAAGCTAAATTATGGTTTTTATTATGAAGTAAAGACTCGTGGTGTTCAGCATATTGTAGCATTTAAATGTCATAAAAAGAGTATTGTGAAGAAGAACTTAAAAGTTATAAAACAGAACATGATGAATGAATATAGATTGTGTAATTGTGCTTGAGTATAAGTTATAATCATGGTTGTGACTGAAGATCTTTTAATATTATTTACATTTTACACAACAGCTTGCTATAAATATATTTTTAACATCAGGATGAAGAAATGCTTAAACCAAAACCAAGGAAAAAGAAAAAAACAGCTCTAGTTGGATCTGACAGTGACTGAAGCCAAATCAACGAAAGAAGGACAACTTTCAGACTTCCGTAGAAGCTCTCATGCTTCTAATGTCCAAGAAGTTTCCCGTGAGGGATCATCGTGAAGGGGATGAGAATGTGGATGATGAGATCACACTCTCCTTTTACAGTGAGGAGTGGCCACACAAAGGGCAGCAGCATACGGAGAGGCCACACAACGGGCAGCAGCACACTCCTCCCGAGGAGAAGAAAAGGCATCAACCTAGTCAATTCGGGACAAGAAATCAACTGTCTAAATAAATAATAACTTTAATTTATTACCAAGGGTTTTTTAACTGTTATCTTTTATTTTTAAAGGTGGTTTGTTTAGTCATTTCATTATAGTTTAAACATTCTAACCAAGCAAAGAGAGTATTGTCTTAGCTAAGAGGAGGAGAGTTTAAGTATACATGTGTGGTTGTAAGTTTCAGATTATGACTATGACACAGCTGTATGTCTGAGGTGTAGATACTACACAGACTGATGAGTTATTGCTTTTGCACAGTAAACTAAGATTTGGACTTCAGCTGTAATGAACAGTTTGTTTAATTTGGATGTTGCTTACAGCACTGTCAAACAAAAATGTGTGGTTTTTATCAAGAGAAATCATCTTTTTAAGTCAAAACTTTTATAGAAAAAGCAAAAGAATTTTTATGCAATTGGATAAAAAAATACATACTTTATCATTGCATTTTGTTTCTTTTGGAACGTCAAACTGGACAACCATTAAAAATAATGTTAAAATAAACCAGTGAACAAAAAAGTAGAAGCTACAAAGTGTAAGGTTACACTTACCATACTTGAGTAAAATAAGTGTAACTTACTTCAGAAATAACCTCAACATTTTTAGTGCTTAAAAATTTTACACTTGGATATAATGTAGATAAAAAACATGTTTTGTGTACGTTGTTGGTTTGTCCCATTAATGTGTGTGTAATTTAATCAGATGCCTTCAAGTTTCCAGCCCTCTACCGACAATAAATAAAATCAAAAATGTTAGATTAAGGGTAAAAAAATTTGAACTCTTGACAAGAACATATTTAATATTTTTTTACTTGTTTTTCTCTGGAAAAGCTTTATTGTACTATTGGAAAGGGCTAAAATTAAAAATTCATACATGATACAAAAACTGGATTTCCAACATTTTAATTGTTCAGTGTTGTTATTCATTGACTATGGATTTCTATCTGACTTGTATAGCTCACTCTTGGATCATCCACATACAGTTTTATTTCAAGGTTATCTATACTGTTTCACTCTAGGGTATTCCATACTCAATTTTGCATTCAGATAATTTTGCTCTTAAATAATTCACACACAAGTTTGCTTTCAGATAATTCATGCACGGTATCACTCCACGATAATTCACACACAAGTTTGCTTTCAGATAATTCATGCACGGTATCACTCCACGATAATTCACACACAAGTTTGCTTTCAAATAATTCATGCTCAGTTTCACTCTGTGTGTAGAGTACTCCCACTTTGTGAAAGTTTGGGTAAATATTACACTATTCCTGAACCTTTGGAATCACTATTTATTGTATGATCATTACTTCAATTAGCCCTAAATATGTTGAGTACAGTATATAGTAAGTTCACACAGGTTAATTAACAAACTAAACTAAAATTAGTTTAGTTTGAGAAATTGTCCACTTTTAAAGATGTACACTTTAAACCATAACTTTTAAACTGAATATATAAATAGTCTTTCAGGAAATCTTTAATCTCTCCTCGTCCAGCCCAACTAACAAGTCCTGGTACTGAACGAAAGGCATCTTGGACAGTGACTCAAAGAAAACAAGGAACAGATCTGAAATGCATCTGCAATGGGCAAATTATGAGGTAATTGCAAACACATACCCGAGTAAATATAGTGTTTTCTCCAAGTTCGGTGGTTGTTTTCATGCTCTTTATTATACTAATTCATCACTCAGATTTCTATCTCAATGTATAAAAATTGAGCAGAAACTTACCATCATACTCAAGTTTGGGAAGGATTGGGAGTATGTAGTCCACGGGAATATTGTGAGCTGCTATTAACTGCCACAAACAGAATTGTTCAAATGTTTCCCACTCCAGACTAGCATCTAATAAAAAACTCAAACTGATCAAATGTTGCCTATCTCAGAATTGATAAACAATTAAACTACTGTAAACAATCACCTTTAAATAACAAATAAAATTATATTATTGTAAAGCATTATTTTTAGTTATATCATATAAATAAGAGAATGTTCACAGAAGAATTCCGTCTAACATAAACCATAATATCTACTACAAGTCCAAAATGTATTTATACTACTTAATTAATTGATTTCAACAGTAGTGAAACATACAAAAATCTTCCAAGATTTATTAAACAGATTCTGGATTTTATAAGATAATGAGACACGATAAATAATGGCTGTTGTAAATGTGAGTTTAACATTAAAGACAAAACATGTTAGTTATCTCACCCACAGAAACATAAAAGTCTTATTTCAATATCTATACTATGGCTAGCCATTTAGACAAAACATGTTAGTTATCTCACCCACAGAAACATAAAAGTCTTATTTCAATATCTATACTATGGCTAGCCATTTAGACAAAACAAGTTAGTTATCTCACCCTCAGAAACATAAAAGTCTTATTTCAATATCTATACTATGGCTAGCCATTTAGACAAAACATGTTAGTTATCTCACC
>NW_013674799.1:20330-22945 GCF_000517525.1 Limulus polyphemus
CTAACCAGAATAAATTATTGAGTCCAAACAGGATGAATCACACATTCTAACCAGAATAAATTATTGTGTCTAAACAGGATGAATCACACATTCTAACCAGAATAAATTATTATGTCTAAACAGGATGAATCACACATTCTAACCAGAATAAATTATTATGTCTAAACAGGATGAATCACACATTCTAACCAGATTGTGTCTAAACAGGACGAATTGCACATTCTAACCAGATTGTGTCTAAACAGGATGAATCGCACATTCTAGCCAAAATAAATTGTTGTGTCCAAACAGGATGAATCATGCATTCTAGCCAAAATAAATTGTTGTATCCAAACAGGATGAATCACACATTCTAACCAGAATAAATTATTGTGTCTAAACAGGACGAATCACACATTCTAACCAGAATAAATTGTTGTGTCTAAACAGGATAAATCGCACATTCTAACCAGAATAATTTATTGTGTCTAAACAGGACGAATCACACATTCTAACCAGAATAAATTGTGTCTAAACAGAATAAATCGCACATTCTAACCAGAATTATTGTGTCCAAACAGGACAAATCGCACATTCTAACCAGAATTATTTATTGTGTCTAAACGGGATAAATCACACATTCTAACCAGAATTATTGTGTCTAAACGGGATAAATCACACATTCTAACCAGAATTATTGTGTCCAAACAGGACAAATCGTACATTCTAACCAGAATAATTTATTGTGTCTAAACAGGATGAATCGCACATTCTAACCAGTGATTCATCCTGTTTAGACACAATAATTTATTCTGGTTAGAATGTGTTATTCATCCTGTTTTGACACAATAATTTATTCTGGTTAGAATGTGTGATTCATCCTGTTTAGACACAATAATTTATTAATAATTTATTCTGGTTAGAATGTGTTATTCGTCCTGTTTAGACACAATAATTTATTCTGGTTAGAATGTGTGATTCATCCTGTTTAGACACAATAATTTATTCTGGTTAGAATGTGTAATTCATCCTGTTTAGACACAATCTGGTTAGAATGTGTGTGTGATTCATCCTGTTTATACACAATAATTTATTCTGGTTAGAATGTGCGATTCGTCCTGTTTAGACACAATAATTTATTCTGGTTAGAATGTGTGATTTATCCTGTTTAGACACAATAATTTATTCTGGTTAGAATGCGTTATTCGTCCTGTTTAGACACAATAATTTATTCTGGTTAGAATGTGTGATTTATCCTGTTTAGACACAATAATTTATTCTGGTTAGAATGTGTGATTTATTCTGTTTAGACACTTCTAACCAGAACAAATTATTGTGTCTAAACAGGATAAATAACACATTCTAACCAGAATAAATTATTGTGTCTAAACAGGACGAATAACACATTCTAACCAGAATAAATTATTGTGGTGATTTCAAGGTTATACTTAACACACACACACAGTCATCTGCTCTCCACACAATAACTAGAGATTTGAAAACCTGTTAGACAGAAGAACAAATTTTGTAATTTGTCACAAATGGAGAGAATACATAGTGTCCGAGTAAAAATAAAATGTTATTCTAAAATGGGAACAGGAGATTGGCTGATCGAGTACTGGGCTGTTGTTTCTGAGTGAAGCAATTGAATAATTGAAGACCATTCGAAACAAAGACTAAACTTGTGTCTGAAAGTAATCTATTCTTCAACAATACTCTGTTCAATTACATACTCTCTGACTGCATTTCAATTACTCATTGTTCCGTCACGTTGTGACCATCTTATATATACCAGACTACCCCCAATCTAGTAGTCTCCCGATAATTCACGAAGGTTCGAGAATGACGTGGCGTGATACTAATCACGTGACCTGGATGTCGTAACACAATTAAATTATTGAAGAACATTCGAAACAACGACTAAACTTGTGTCTGAAAGTAATCTATTCTTCTTGGAAATACCAAACTGCATTCCCTCTCTCGGCAGCCGATTATTCAGGAACTTGAATCATAATAATCTGAAAGTACCACAAGGCTACAAGGCTAGGATACAATAAAGCTATTCCATGAAACAATAGGTAATTTCCTCGTCTGCTACAGAAAGTTATACCTCAAACTGACTCGGATTACGTAGCTTACATCCGCTTCTTAACATTGCATAATGTTTAGGGACAACGTGGGAACTATTGGTCCACCTTGGCTGTTCCATCCTCTAAACTAAATTAAATAACAAGTCTTAAAGCCAGCCTCATATACTTATCAAGCTTTTTCTTAAAATTACTACCTCTACAACATCTGAAGGCAACCCATTCCGAAGGCCAACCACCTCGTTATAAAAATGAAACTGTCTTAGCTGAAGATGACTCCTACCCTGCCAAAATTTATATTTGTGTCCCCAAGTCCTACTATTCTCAAGGTAAAGTATGAAAAAAGATGATGTGTAAACACAATCAATTCCCTTTAAAATCTTAAACACCTCAATCAGATCCCCTCTAACTCTTCTTTTTTCAAGAAAAAACAAGTTGAGAGATTTCAACCTCTCTTTGTATGACAACCCCTCCATCCCAGGAACCATTCTAGTAACCCTTCTCTGAACCTTTTCCAACAACTGAGTCTAAGGTAAGGTGCCCAAGACT
>NW_013674799.1:23636-26180 GCF_000517525.1 Limulus polyphemus
AAATCTACACCCTTACTGTCATCTACATAAGCAGTAATATTTTCAAAGAATGTCAAAAGATTTATAAGGCAAGATTTTCCCTTAGTGAAACCAAGTTGATTATCCAAGAAAATTCTAAACTTTGTTAAATGAATTTGCAAAGCATCTTTTATCAGACTTTCCAAAACTTTTCCCACAACTGATGTAAGACTAATGGATCTCTAATTACTGGGATAATTTTTATCACCTCCCATGAAAAGAGGGGTTACATTATTTAACTTCCAATCCTCTGGTACCTGTTCACTATTCAAGGACTGAAAAAATAGTAGTAAGTGGCTCACATATCCAATCTTAAACCTCTTTCAAAACCCTCGGGAGAATATTATCTGGCTCAGGTTTTTAAACTTCTCAATTTTTTTCTTAACCAGCTAAGAATTAATTGCTGAAATTCCTATGTACAAGGTTTGTAGTTGACGTGTAGTTTTACCAATATAGGTACTTTTACAGCTACTACAAGTGTATTTATATACGACCCACAAGTGCATAGGAATGGGTACAGCGTTTTTGGTTTTAAACATATTTTTAATTCTAAATGTCGAGATAATAATTTTTAATTTGAGTTTGAAAGGAGTGAAAAACTAGTGCAGACAGTGAGGTTCTATTTTTACTGTTAAAACGGAGTGTAAGAGATTAAGTTTTGTAAATCGTCAGTGGTTGCTGTTCCAAATAGAAATTTTAGAATACTTCCACCTGCATTTATTAACCCTCGTTTTTGTCTAGTTCTGTCGGATATAGATACACTGTCCTTAATATCTTGTAGTTCTAGTAATAGTTCACCTATCTCGTCATGATATTGTCTAATTAAGGTCTTGTAATTTTCAATTAGTCCTTCCTGTAATATCCTAGCTAACTGTAAGATAGCTGTCCCTTGATTTCTCATGTGATACAATGTCACATTCAGTGAACTTTCTTCACGAAAACTAACATGAGTTTTCACATTCAAGGATCTTTCAAACAACATCAACTCTTCTTGTAATCTTATCAGTAACCTAACATACTGTGGAAATGGTATATCTTCCATAATTATCCATTTATCACCAGATAATATAAAATTACCTTCTTCAACAAAGATTACACCTACCTTGTTTTCTACTTACATGATACTCACATTCTGTCCGGTTCCAGTCTTCGTCAGCAACAGTATAAGAATCCTAAATACATATCTACTAAATAATACGATTAGTTATAATACTTATATAATATCTAAACATATAACAAATATATGTATATATCTTATTCTACTTTTCTTATTTACAACTTTGCAAGTAGTTTATCATGTTATTAAAGGCATTAATAACACTGGCTTCATAAGATACAGTGTTAACTGTATTTACGTTGCTCTTGGGTTTGTGTACGACTACCTGTGGATTGAATAGTACTCGTTTCCTTTGTCTGGTATGGGTCACTTCCGGTTGAGTTGATATAGGACCTCGTGATCTAAGGTTGTAATCATGGGTCACTACATCAGCTTGTGTCGTTAATGGGGTACTAGGGATATTATCCTCAGTTGTTTGGTTACTATCCTCATTGTTATCAATACTAACTGGGGTATCTTCTGTTGTTATTAACTTATCACCTAGCAGTATGCTATTATCTCTTCCTACTTCTGGTATTTCTGGTTCTGGTTCTATTATTTCTTCTTCATTATAAAAAGATGAATCAAACTCGTTCAAGTTATCAGCTTCTTCCAGAATACCCTTATCTTGTTCTGTTTGATTAGTTTCTTCTTCCACACATTCATATTGATAAGGCTTATAACCTTTTACTTTCTTTAACCTGTTCACATGTACTAACTGTTTACCTTTTCCATAGATTTCAAAATTAACTGGACTAGTCTGTTTTAGGTCTCTAAAATGACCTTTCCATAACTTTGCTAACTTTTTAGTATTTCCTTTCTTAACTATTGGGGTGTATAACAATACTATATCCCCTAACTTTGTCTTAACTATTGGGGTATATAACAATATTATATCCCCTAACTCTGTCTTAACTATTAGAGTATATAACAACACTTTATCCCCATAAATTTGTCTTAACTATTGGGGTATATAACAATACTTTATCCCCTAACTTTGTCTTAACTAATGGGGTGTATAACAATACTATATCCCCTAACTTTGTCTTAACTAATGGGGTGTATAACAACACTTTATCCCCTAACTTTGTCTTAACTATTGGGGTATATAACAATACTATATCCCTTAACTTTGTCTTAACTATTGGGGTATATAACAATACTTTATCCCCTAACTTTGTCTTAACTAATGGGGTATATAACAATACTTTATCCCTTAACTTTGTCTTAACTATTGGGGTATATAACAATACTTTATCCCCTAACTTTGTCTTAACTAATGGGGTATACAACAATACTATATCCCCTAACTTTGTCTTAACTAATGGGGTATATAACAATACTATATCCCCTAACTTTATCTTAACTAATGGGGTATATAACAATACTTTATCCTGTTGCGTCATCGAGATCACGTGACAATTCTCACG
>NW_013674800.1:0-1960 GCF_000517525.1 Limulus polyphemus
GTCAGGAGTAGTTAGTAACAAACTTAATATTAATACATCAGTCAGGAGTAGTTAGTAACAAACTTAGTATTAATACATCAGCCAGGAGTGGCTAGTAACAAACTTAGGATTAATGTATCAGTCAGGAGTATCTAGTAACAAACTTAGTATTAATACATCAGTCAGGAGTAGTTAGTAACAAACTTAATATTAATACATCAGTCAGGAGTAGTTAGTAACAAACTTAGTATTAATACATCAGCCAGGAGTGGCTGGTAACAAACTTAGTATTAATACATCAGTCAGAGTAGCTAGTAGCAAATTTAAAATTAATGTATCAATCAGGAGTTGCAGGTAACAAACTTAGGATTAATACATCAATCAGGAGTAACTAATAACAAACTTAGGATTAATACATCAATCAGGAGTTGCAGGTAACAAACTTAGTATTAATACATCAGCCAGGAGTAGCTAGTAACAGACTTAGGATTAATGTATCAGTCAGGAGTTGCAGGTAACAAACTTAGGATTAATACATCAATCAGGAGTATCTAATAACAAACTTAGGATTAATGTATCAACCAGGAGTAGCTAGTAACAAACTTAGTATTTACGTATGAGCTAGGTATATCAAGTGCCGCCTTAAAAATACAAAACCAATTTTTTCTTCAAGGCTACTACATCTAAAAACAGTATAGTAAACAAAACGAAAAACACCCAGCGTCATGAAAGCTGTCGTATTAATATAAAACTGGTTTTTCTGAGTCACTCTCAATAACACTTATTTATCTAATTATAAATTGTCAATATTTAGCTCAAAAGAAATTTTAAATATCGTAATTCTTAGTAGATGGCGCAATGATCGATAAGCTATTGTATTTTTAATTATCTTTTCCCTGAACCCTAATTAAATTCACAGAAGTTTTGACACTTGAGTGTTTATAAAGATGTGACGACTGGTGAAATTTTATTTGATTAAAACATTTTATAACAAGTCTATGTTAAACAACAATTGGATAAAACTCAAACACAGCCTGAAAAATAACGAGAACCAGACAACAGTGGTACAGTCTGAAAACTGATGCTAAAAATATAAAAAATACATACGTACAGCCTGTAAAATAAGGGGAAACATACAACAATCGGACAGCCTAAAAACAGGATAAACCAGACAACGCTCGTACAACCTAAAAAACAAGGTAAAACAGACAACGTTCGTACAGCCTGAAAAACAAGGTAAACCATACAACGTTGGTGCAGCCTGAAAAACAGGGTAAACCATACAACATTCGTACAGCCTGAAAAACAGGGTAAACCAGACAACGTTGGTGCAGCCTGAAAAACAAGGTAAACCAGACAACGTTGGTGCAGCCTGAAAAACAGGGTAAACCATACAACATTCGAACAGCCTGAAAAACAAGGTAAACCAGACAACGTTCGTACAGCCTGAAAAACAGGGTAAACCAGACAACATTCGTACAGCCTGAAAAACAGGGTAAACCAGACAACGTTCGTACAGCCTGAAAAACAAGATAAACCAGACAACGTTGGTGCAGCCTGAAAAACAGGGTAAACCATACAACATTCGTACAGCCTGAAAAACAGGGTAAACCAGACAACATTCGTACAGCCTGAAAAACAGGGTAAACCAGACAACCAGATGAACCAAGCTACTGTTAGGTTACTTATCAATCAAATCCTAACAGAAAGATGAACCAAGCTACTGTTAGGTTACTTATATTTCTGTTAGGATTTGATTGATAAGTAACCTAACAGTAGCTTGGTTCATCTTTCTGTTATGATTTGATTGATAAGTAGCCTAACAGTAGCTTGGTTTATCTTTCTGTTATAATTTGGTTAATAAGTAACCTAACAGTAGCTTGGTTCATCTTTCTGTTAGGATTTGATTGATAAGTAACCTAACAGTAGCTAGGTTCATCTTTCTGTTAGGATTTAATTGATAAGTAACCTAACAGTAGCT
>NW_013674800.1:2960-4504 GCF_000517525.1 Limulus polyphemus
GATTAATAAGTAACCTAACAGTAGCTTGGTTCATCTTTCTGTTATGATTTAATTAATAAGTAACCTAACAGTAGCTTGGTTCATCTTTCTATTAGGATTTGATTGATAAGTAACCTAACAGTAGCTTGGTTCATCTTTCTGTTAGGATTTGATTGATAAGTAACCTAACAGTAGCTAGGTTCACCTTTATGTTAGGATTTAATTGATAAGTAACCTAACAGTAGCTTGGTTCATCTTCCTGTTATGATTTAATTAATAAGTAACCTAACAGTAGCTTGGTTCATCTTTCTATTAGGATTTGATTGATAAGTAACCTAACAGTAGCTTGGTTCATCTTTGTGTTAGGATTTGATTGATAAGTAACCTAACAGTAGCTTGGTTCATCTTTCTGTTATAATTTGATTGATAAGCAACCCAACAGTAGCTTGGTTCATCTTTGTGTCAGGAATTGATTGATAAGTAACCTAACACTAGCTTGGTTCATCTTTCTGTTGGGATTTGATTGATAAGTAACCTAACAGTAGCTAGGTTCATCTTTCTGTTAGGACTTGGTTAATAAGTAACCTAACAGTAGCTTGGTTCATCTTTATGTTAGGATTTGATTGATAAGTAACCTAACAGTAGCTTGGTTCATCTTTCTGTTAGGATTTGATTGATAAGTAACCTAACAGTAGCTAGGTTCACCTTTATGTTAGGATTTGATTGATAAGTAACCTAACAGTAGCTTGGTTCATCTTTCTGTTATAATTTGATTAATAAGTAGCCTAACAGTAGCTTGGTTCATCTTTCTGTTAGGATTTGAATTCCAGTACTTCAAATACGAAACGGATTTACAGTAGCACGTGACTTTGTAATGAGACATCACAGTATGATATCTGTCGGCCGTAGAAGTGTGGAAAGCTTTAGGTTGTCTTAAAATCTAAGAACTCATGAGTTAAAATAAAGAATAATATGGTATAATGTGTCAACCACACTACATCTGCCATATTCAGTGCCGACGAGGCCATTCATACAATACCAGAGCTCATCAGAATGGCTGGGATACAACACACATAGTAGTGGTCTACGCGCTATCTACATCATTAGTTTTCTTAACTACAACTGTTATGATGTGAAACAGATTAAAAAAACGAAGAGTAATTTTATTCAAAAATCTGATTCTTGGTCTGAAAATGAAGAAAACAATATTATTGTTTTTTACATTTCTAAAACATATTATTTTTATTTTTACATTACTATTATTTTATTATCATTCAGAAGAACTGGTGAACCAGAAGTTAGAAGAACTGGTGAACCAGAAGATAGAAGAACTGGTGAACCAGAAGATAGAAGAACTGGTGAACCAGAAGATAGAGAACAGGTGAACCATAAGATAGAAGAACTGGTGAACCAGAAGATAGAAGAACAGGTGAACCAGAAGTTTAAAAAACTGGTGAACCAGAAGTTTAAAAAACTGGTGAACCAGAAGTTAGAAGAACTGGTGAACCAGAAGCTAGAAGAACTGGTCAACCAGAAGCTAGAAGAACTGGTGAACCAGAAGCTAG
>NW_013674800.1:5323-10814 GCF_000517525.1 Limulus polyphemus
TAAAATAAATCTGTGATGTTAATCGTTACTACGACTTTTTACTCTTACATGTAACTCCAAATGGGGGTGGGATGTTAAAATATACCTGTGATGTTAATCGTTACTACGACTTTTTACTCCTACATCTAACTCCAAAAGGGGGTGGGATGTTGAAATATACCTGTGATGTTAATCGTTACTACGACTTTTTACTCCTACATCTAACTCCAAAAGGGGGTGGGATGTTGAAATATACCTGTGATGTTAATCGTTACTACGACTTTTTACTCTTACATCTAACTCCAAAAGGGGGGTGGGATGTTAAAATACCTGTGATGTTAATCGTTACTACGACTTTTTACTCTTACATCTAACTCCAAAAGGGGGTGGGATGTTAAAATAAATCTGTGATGTTAATCGTTACAACGACTTTTTACTCCTACATCTAACTCCAAAAGGGGGTGGGATGTTGAAATGTACCTGTGATGTTAATCGTTACTACGAATTTTTACTCCTACATCTAACTCCAAAAAATGGGATGTAAAAACAAACCTGTGATATGAATCATTTCTGTTCCTTCTGTAAATAACACATTCTTGGGCTAATCGATAAAATGGAATAAAAATATAATCAAGTTTAGTAAAAGTAGGATGCACGCTACCATTTGACAAAATAATTTATCATTATTGTATCTTTTAAAAATGAGTTGTCAGAGCATTTCCCGAACTTTGTAAGTTCTAAAAGGTTCTTTCATTACTGTAAAAAAGTCTAAAGTTCAACGTTTTTTTTTTAATCCAAGATGGATTAATTTTAAGAAATTGTTCGACATCCGGAGATTGAGTCATAGTGTACCGTTTAAAAAATTCAAGAAAAAATAACAGTATATAAAAACGTTAGCAGCTTACACGAATTAGAAATTATTTTCTTTGTAGCTTATGTTTCTTATAGTCTGATCACATTTTAAGACATTAGTAAATACTCGTGTATTAATACATCTGCAAAATGTTTGTGTATTAATACACCAGTAAAATATTCATACCTTAAGACATTAGTAAAATACTCGTGTATTAATACACCAGTAAAATATTCACACTTTAAGACATTAGTAAAATACTCGTGTATTAATACACCAGTAAAATATTCATACTTTAAGACATTAGTAAAATACTCGTGTATTAATACACCAGTAAAATATTCACACTTTAAGACATTAGTAAAATACTCGTGTATTAATACATCTACAAAATGTTCGTTTATTAACCCACCAGTAAAACGTTCATATTTAATACATTAGTAAAATACTCGTGTATTAATACACCAGTAAAATATTCATACTTTAACACATTAATAAAATACTCGTGTATTAATACACCAGTAAAATATTCACACTTTAAGACATTAGTAAAATACTCGTGTATTAATACATCTGCAAAATGTTCGTTTATTAACCCACCAGTAAAACGTTCATATTTAATACATTAGTAAAATTCTCGTGTATTAATACACCAGTAAAATATTCATACTTTAACACATTAATAAAATGTTCATGTATTAACACATCGGTAAAATGTTCGTGTATTACCACACCAGTAGATAAAAATATAAACGTACGTACAAATTACTCTAAATAAAAATATAGACGTACGTACAAATTACTCTAGATAGAAGTATAGACGTACGTACAAATTACTCTAGATAGAAGTATAGACGTACGTACAAATTACTCTAGATAGAAGTATAGACGTACGTACAAATTACTCTAGATAAAAATATAAACGTACGTACAAATTACTCTATATAAAAATATAAAACGAAGAATTTAATGATGGAATAAATAATCAAAATAGGAGTCAAGTACCATAAATAATTCTCTACTGAGTAAAGGAAAATATTTCTAATGTTACTATGATAGTCATTTTTGTTGCTGTACAAGTCACTGTTGTTGGTACGAAAGTCATTGCTGATGCTATGAAAGTTATTGTTGTTATGAATGTTATTGATAAAAAAGTCATTGTTGCTGCTATTAAAGTTATTGTATTGCTATGATAGTCATTGTTGTTTCTGTACAAGTCACTGTTGTTAGTACGAAAGTTATTGTTGCTATGAAAGTTATTGTTGTTGCAAATGTTATTGATAAAAAAGTCATTGTTGCTGCTAGTAAAGTTATTGTATTGCTATGATAGTCATTGTTGTTTCTGTACAAGTCACTGTTGTTAGTACGAAAGTTATTGTTGCTATGAAAGTTATTGTGGTTGCGAATGTTATTGATAAAAAAGTCATTGTTGCTGCTAGTAAAGTTATTGTGTTGCTATGATAGTCATTGTTGTTTCTGTACAAGTCACTGTTGCTAGTACGAAAGTCATTGTTGCTATGAAAGTTATTGTGTTGCTATGATAGTCATTGCTGTTTCTGTACAAGTCACCGTTGTTAGTACGAAAGTCATTGTTGCTATGAAAGTTATTGTGGTTGCTATGAAAGCTATTGTTATTGTTACGAAGGTTATTGCTATAAAAGTCATTATTGTTGCTATGAAAGTCATTGTTGTTGCTATTAAAGTTATTGTGTAGTTATGAAAGTTATTGTTGTTATTACGAAAGTTATTGCTATAAAAGTCATTGTTACTGTTACGAAAGTTATTACTATAAAGGTCATTGTTGTTGTTGCTATTAAAGTTATTGTGTTGTTATGAAAGTGGTTATACCCCACAATCAATTTCGAGTGTGTGCCAATTTCAGTTTTTCTCCATTACTGATAAGATCACTGTTTTAATGAACTTATGGTACATTGTAATTACGTCACTTTTACTGTCACTATCTTTTGACCTAGATCTTGTTATGTTATTTCGTTTGATAATTTTGTTCTGTTTTGTTTTTAGCCTTACTATTAGCGATATCACAGGAAACAAAGTATTAAAATATACATTTTAAAATCACAGAGTGGCTCGTTCAGGCGCTACCAATTTTTCAGTATAGTGTATGGTGCTTCCATCTGTGAACAGTTTTATGAATATATTATTGTTCATAAAGCGACTGGCAGTAAATCAATTTTTAGTAAAGAAAGCGCTCCATCCTGTAAATTTGGAAAAAAAGAAAACTTCAGAAAAACTGAAACTCGAACGAAATTATCTTAATAATTAACGAGGCTGTTGTAAGTCGGAAAAATAAACAAAGTGTGAATTATGTTGTTTAAGATTTAATTAGTTGCTGAAAGATCTCAGACGAGGAACGACGACGAAGAAGATACGATATGGAAATCACGAACTCAAGCTTTGTCCTGCTTGTTTTATCATAAAGCTACAGAATGGGCTATCCATGCGGAGATCGAGTCTCATATTTTAGTGTTAAAAGCCGTCAAGTCACCATGGGACCCTAAAGTTTGGTTACGAGGAAATTTCTTCGTGCAAGAAAACAGATACTCATTCTAACCGACAAAAATTTTAAAATATTAACTTAACCATTGCTAAGAAAGCATGTTGTATATAATGAATGATAATGAAGCCCGTGGTGATAGTTCGAAGTTAAATGTATCTACCTAAGCAATCAAAGTAGTTCATCTACAACAAATCACTTTTAGTCCTAGTGATAGTTGCTAACAAAAAACATATTAAATACAGGCATATATTGATTCATAACATAAAGTAAACAACCTATATCTAAACAGTAGAAACTTAATTAAAACACTTTGTTTTCTCAATACTTTAATATCAAGAAACAGAACTCTGTGTGAAATAAATCACTATGGGGGAAATTCTAGTTCTAGAAACACGTGCATTTTGTGTGGTGTTAAAAGAAACGACAGTTAGGAACACGTGTATTTTGTGTGATGTTTGTAAAAACGACAGTTAGGAACACGTGCATTTTGTGTGATGTTTATAGAAACGACAGTTAGGAACACGTGCATTTCGTGTGGTGTTTATAAAAACGACAGTAAGGAACATGTCCATTTTTTGTGGGATTTGTAGAACTGACAGTTAGGAACATGTCCATTTTGTGCGGTGTTTATAGAACTGACAGTTAGGAACATGTCCATTTTGTGTGGTGTTTATAGAACTGAGAGTTAGGAACACATCCATTTTGTGCGGTGTTTATAGAACTGACAGTTAGGAACATGTCCATTTTGTGTGGTGTTTATAGAACTGAGAGTTAGGAACATGCCCATTTTGTGTGGGATTCATAGAACTGACGGTTAGGAACACATCCATTTTGTGTGGTGTTAAAAGAAACGACAGTTAGAAACACGTCCATTTTGTGTGGTGTTTATAGAACTGACAGTTAGGAAGATATCCATTTTGTGTGGTGTTTATAGAACTGACAGTTAGGAACATGTCCATTTTGTGTGGTGTTTATAGAAACGACAGTTAGGAACATGTCCATTTTGTGTGGTGTTTATAGAACTGACAGTTAGGAACACATCCATTTTGTGTGGGGTTTATAGAACTGACAGTTAGGAACATGTCCATTTTGTGTGGTGTTTATAGAACTGACAGTTAGGAAAATGTCCATTTTGTGTGGGGTTTATAGAACTGACAGTTAGAAAAATGTCCATTTTGTGTGGGGTTTATAGAACTGACAGTTAGGAAAATGTCCATTTTGTGTGGGGTTTATAGAACTGACAGTTAGGAACATGACCATTTTGTGTGGGGTTTATAGAACTGACAGTTAGGAAAATGTCCATTTTGTGTGGGGTTTATAGAACTGACAGTTAGGAAAATGTCCATTTTATGTGGGGTTTATAGAACTGACAGTTAGGAACATGTCCATTTTGTGTGGGGTTTATAGAACTGACAGTTAGGAAAATGTCCATTTTGTGTGGAGTTTATAGAACTGATAGTTAGGAACATGTCCATTTTGTGTGGAGTTTATAGAACTGATAGTTAGGAACATGTCCATTTTGTGTGGTGTTTATAGAACTGATAGTTAGGAACATGTCCATTTTGTGTGGTGTTTATAGAACTGATAGTTAGGAACATGTCCATTTTGTGTGGTGTTTATAAAACTGACAGTTAGGAACATGTCCATTTTGTGTGGTGTTTATAAAACTGACAGTTAGGAACATGTCCATTTTGTGTGGTGTTTATAGAACTGACAGTTAGGAACATGTCCATTTTGTGTGGGGTTTATAGAACTGACAGTTAGAAAAATGTCCATTTTGTGTGGGGTTTATATCCAGGTTTTTTTAAACCCCAACACGATTATTTCTCCAAATCCGTTATAAATATATATATAAAACACCAACACGATTATTTCTCCACATCCGTTATAAATATATATATAAAACCCCAACACGATTATTTCTACAAATCCGTTATAAATAAATATATAAAACACCAACACGATTATTTCTACACATCCGTTATAAATATATATATAAAACACCAATACAATTATTTCTCCACATCCGTTATAAATATATATATAAAACACCAATACAATTATTTCTCCACATCCGTTATAAATATATATATATAACACCAATACAATTATTTCTCCACATCCGTTATAAATATATATAT
>NW_013674800.1:11814-12895 GCF_000517525.1 Limulus polyphemus
GATTATTTCTCCACATCCGTTATAAATATATATATAAAACACCAATACGATTATTTCTCCACATCCGTTATAAATATATATATATAAAACACCAATACGATTATTTCTCCACATCCGTTATAAACATATATATAAAACATCAATACAATTAATTCTCCACATCCGTTATAAATATATATATATAAAACTCCAATACGATTATTTCTCCACATCCGTTATAAATATATATATAAAACATCCAATACAATTATTTCTCCACATCCGTTATAAATATATATATAAAACACCAATACAATTATTTCTACACATCCGTTATAAATATATATATAAAACACCAATACAATTATTTCTACACATCCGTTATAAATATATATATAAAACACCAATACAATTATTTCTACACATCCGTTATAAATATATATATAAAACACCAATACAATTATTTCTCCACATCCGTTATAAATACATATATAAAACACCAATACAATTATTTCTACACATCCGTTATAAATATATATATAAAACACCAATACGATTATTTCTCCACATCCGTTATAAATATATATATAAAACATCAATACAATTATTTCTACACATCCCTTATAAATATATATATAAAACACCAATACGATTATTTCTCCACATCCGTTATAAATATATATATATAAAACACCAATACGATTATTTCTCCACATCCGTAATAAATATATATATAAAACACCAATACGATTGTTTCTCCACATCCGTTATAAATATATATATAAAACACCAATACAATTATTTCTACACATCCGTTATAAATACATATATAAAACACCAATACAATTATTTCTCCACATCCGTTATAAATATATATATAAAACACCAACACGATTATTTCCCCACATCCGTTATAAATATATATATAAAACACCAACACGATTATTTCTCCACATCCGTTATAAATATATAAAACACCAACACGATTATTTCTACACATCCGTTATAAATATATATATAAAACACCAACACGATTATTTCCCCACATCCGTTATAAATATATATATAAAACACCAACACGATTATTTCTCCACATCCGTTA
>NW_013674800.1:13651-16106 GCF_000517525.1 Limulus polyphemus
CTTTATACGGTCATCTGTTTTTTTTCATTTTTATTGGGGGAAGGTCAATACTTTGTACGATCCTCAGTTTTTTTTCATTTTTATTGGGGGGAGGGTAATACTTTGTGCGGTCCTTTGTTTCTTTTCCTTTTTATTGGGGGAAGGTTAATACTTTATACGGTCATCTGTTTTTTTTCATTTTTATTGGGGGAAGGGTAATACTTTGTACGGTCCTTTGTTTCTTTTCCTTTTTATTGGGGGAAGGTTAATACTTTATACGGTCATCTGTTTCTTTTCCTCTTTATTGGGGGAAGGGTAATACTTTGTACAGTCCTTTGTTTCTTTTTGTTTTTATTGGGGGGGAAGGGTAATACTTTGTACGGTCCTTTTTTCTTTTCATTTTTATTGGGGGTAGGGTAATACTTTGTACGGTCCTTTGTTTCTTTTTGTTTTTATTGGGGGAAGGGTAATACTTTGTACGGTCCTTTGTTTCTTTTCCTTTTTATTGGGAGAAGGGTAATACTTTGTACGGTACTTTGTTTCTTTTCGTTTTTATTGGGGGAAGGTTAATACTTTATACGGTCCTCTGTTTCTTTTCGTTTTCATTGGGGGGAAGGTTAATACTTTGTACGGTACTTGATCATTTAGTTCTTCATCAGTTACTGGGTTATTATCTGTACCTTGAAAATTAAAGTTATTATGTATACTGTACATAGTGTTTTTTGTTAACACACAATTCACACACAGCCTCAGCCAGGTTTTGTCCGTGTGGGTTTCTTTATATAAGTAATCTACCAGTGCCTAGTCACGTGCCAATATATTAGCTATATATATATATTTATATTCATTATTAATACATGAAACTGTGGGTATTTGGCGAAACTCTATAATTACAGCAAAGACAACTGTACCTTTCACAAAAAAAAATTTGTTCATTAGGACCATCGTTTCGCCAGTAAAGATTGTCATCAGGTACAGTTTGATGTCTTTGATTTCCTCTGTTCTGTAAGTTGTTATTATCGTTGTCAGTTCAACCTTGTCACTGATTGCAGTCTCAACATATATGCACGTGCGTGTAACTTGAAAAAGAAAAAACAGTATCGACCCCACGAATATATATCGGCTTTAAATTGATTTTACCATAATGAACTGCATCTGGTAGGATTTCGTAGAATCGGGTTGTCTCTCGGTGTGGCATAATCTATCAACAACTCATTTGGTTCATACAGCGGTGATTTAAAACACAAACTAAAGAATAATACACCTCTATCAGTAAATGTCAAACTCACAAATAAAGTAATATCAAATAAATTAACTTCTCAGTTTTCACTGCCAGACACAGTGACGTTTTTCTACAACTTCACACAAACTCCATCAAGACACAAACATTGTTACAATACAATATTTCACTTATTAATATTTTCCGTTATTAGACATATATTAATGTTTGGTTCTATTCTTAATGTATGTTGCTCTTGTATTCAATTTAAATTACTAGAACTTTATTAAACCAGGTAAAGAACTTTCTTACACAAGGTAAAGACATTGTTAAAGCTTTCTTACACAAGATAAATGTATTGTTAGAACTTTCTTAAACAAGGTAAAGAAATTGTTAGATCTTTCTTACACAAAGTAAAGACATTGTTAGAACTTCATTAAACAAGGTAAAGACATTGTTAGAACTTTCTTACACAAGGTAAAGACATTGTTAGAACTTTATTAAACCAGGTAAAGACATTGTTAGAACTTTCTTACACAAGGTAAAGACATTGTTAGAACTTTGTTATACAAGGTAAAGACATTATTAGAACTTTTTTACACAAGGTAAAGACATTTTTAAAGCTTTCTTACACAAGGTAAAGACATTTTTAAAGCTTTCTTACTCAATGTAAAGACATTAGAACTTTTAGAACTTTGTTATGCAAGGTAAAGACATTGTTAGAATTTTGTTATAGAGAGTAAAGACATTGTTAGAACTTTGTTATATAAGGTAAAGACATTGTTAGAACTTTGTTACACAAGGTAAAGACATTCTTAGAACTTTGTTACACAAGGTAAAGACATTCTTAGAACTTTGTTATACAAGAAGAAACATTGTCAGAAGATCTCTTGCACAAGGGAAGGACATTGTTAGAACTTGAATAATACTAGTCATAGGACATTAGAGTTAGATAAACGCTGTTGTTAACACTACATTCTTTATTCAGTCTCTTAGAGTTTTCGAGAAGTAGAAAGTATAATATTTCAACCAGACTATGTTGATCAAATCCATTGTCAATAACGTTTTTCGCTCAATACAGAACTTCATCAAGCTGACTCGAACACAACAAACACAGTTGTGGTGTTATGTCGTTATCGCCTTTGTTAAACTTGAGAAAATTTGTTAGTATAAGGTGTGAATCGATGTGAAAGCAGATTTAGTGAATATTTTAGTATAAGGTATGAATCGATGTGAAAGCAGATTTAGTGAATATTT
>NW_013674800.1:17123-19300 GCF_000517525.1 Limulus polyphemus
GTGAAAACATATTTAGTGAATATTTTAGTATAAGGTGTGAATCGATGTGAAAGCAGATTTAGTGAATATTTAAGTATAAGGTGTGAATCGATGTGAAAGCAGATTTAGTGAATATTTTAGTATAAGGTGTGAATCCATGTGAAAGCAGATTTAGTGAATATTTTAGTATAAGGTGTGAATCGATGTGAAAGCAGATTTAGTGAATATTTTAGTATAAGGTATGAATCGATATGAAAGCAGATTTAGTGAATATTTTATTATAAGGTGTAAATCGATGTGAAAGCAGATTTAGTGAATATTTTAATATAAGGTGTGAATCGATGGGAAGCACATTTAGTGAATATTTTAGTATAAGGTGTGAATCGCAGTGAAAGTAACTTAAGTGAATATTTCAGTACAAGATGTCAATCGGAGTAAAAGCAGGTTGAGTAAACTTTTTAGTGTTAAGCGCAAATCGGAGTGAAAGCAGCTTGAGAAAGGTTTTTAATATAAGATGTGAATCGGAGAGAAAGTAAATTGTTAAAAAATTCTAGGATAACGAATTAACCAGAGTGAAACCAGCTTGAGAAAAATGTTAGTATAGAGAGTGAATAGGTGTGAAATCAGCTTGAGAAAAATGTTAGTATACAGAGTGAATAGGTGTGAAACCAGCTTGAGAAAAATGTTAGTATAGAGAGTGAATAGGTGTGAAACCAGCTTGAGAAAAATGTTAGTATACAGAGTGAATAGGTGTGAAACCAGCTTGAGAAAATTGTTAGCATAGATATTGAATCGGTGTGAAAGCAGCTTGAGAAAAATGTTAGTAGAGAGAGTGAATCTGTTTGAAACCAGCTTGTGAAAATTGTTAGCATAGATATTGAATCGGTGTGAAAGCAGCTTGAGAAAGGTTTTTGTATAAGCTGTGAATCAGAGTGAATGTTGATAGAAATGTCGATTCAGATTTAATACGTTCGATGAGTCATTACTTAACAATCGTAGATGATTAAAACACTGTGAACTTAACAACTGCTCCGTTGATGGTACAAGCCTAATATAAAGTGTGGACGAGACGTTTCACGATCTTTTGGTCTGGGTAATTCGCCTATCTCACCAGAATAAGCATTTATTTAGTGTATTTTTACGAAGCTACAAACTAGCTAACTCTAGGTGAGGGCTAAATCTGTAGTTGTAGGTTCACTGACTTTGTACAGAAATATATACTGATTCCCAGTAACAAGAATTCTAACATCTGTTATAACAAATGCGTACGAAGATAAACACTCTGGGGATAATATACGTAACAAAGTCATTGATCTAAGTAATGAATATTGACTATTAAAATAGTACCAACATACTGATCCGCTGTTACGTTCTTTAGCAACTCACCAACTGTTAAAATAGTAACAACATACTGATCCACTGTTACGTTCTTTAGCAACTCTCCAACTGTTAAAATGTTAACAACATACTGATCCACTGTTACGTTCTTTAGCAACTCACCAACTGTTAAAATAGTAACAACATACTGATCCACTGTTACGTTCTTTAGCAACTCACCAACTGTTAAAATAGTACCAACATACTGATCCGCTGTTACGTTCTTTAGCAACTCACCAACTGTTAAAATATTAACAACATACTAATCCACTGTTACGTTCTTTAGCAACTCACCAACTGTTAAAATATTAACAACATATTGATCCACTGTTACGTTCTTTAGCAACTCACCAACTGTTAAAATATTAATAACATACTGATACACTGTTACGTTCTTTAGCAACTCACCAACTGTTAAAATAGTAACAACATACTGATCCACTGTTACGTTCTTTAGCAACTCACCAACTGTTAAAATAGTAACAACATACTGATCCGCTGTTACGTTCTTTAGCAACTCACCAACTGTTAAAATAGTAACAACATACTGATCCACTGTTACGTTCTTTAGCAACTTCACCAACTGTTAAAATAGTAACAACATACTGATCCACTGTTACGTTCTTTAGCAACTCACCAACTGTTAAAATAGTAACAACATACTGATCCATTGTTACGTTCTTTAGCAACTCACCAACTGTTAAAATAGTAATAACATACTGATCCACTGCTACGTTCTTTAGCAACTCACCAACTGTTAAAATAGTAACAACATACTGATCCACTGTTACGTTCTTTAGCAACTACTCCAACTAGTTAAA
>NW_013674800.1:19526-24200 GCF_000517525.1 Limulus polyphemus
ACGTTCTTTAGCAACTCTCCAACTGTTAAAATGTTAACAACATACTGATCCACTGTTACGTTCTTTAGCAACTCACCAACTGTTAAAATATTAACAACATACTGATCCACTGTTACGTTCTTTAGCAACTCACCAACTGTTAAAATATTAATAACATACCGATCCACTGCTACGTTCTTTAGCAACTCACCAACTGTTAAAATATTAACAACATACTGATCCACTGTTACGTTCTTTAGCAACTCTCCAACTGTTAAAATATTAACAACATACTGATCCACTGTTACGTTCTTTAGCAACTCACCAACTGTTAAAATTTTAATAACATACTGATCCCATGTTACGTTCGTTAGCAACTCTCCAAATCAAAACTGTCTTGCTGTGTTTAATTAAGAATGAAATGGTTGTAAAGTGTATTATTGTAAAGTGTATTATTGTAAGGTGTATTATTGTAAAGTGTATTATTGTAAAGTGTATTATTTTAAGGTGTATCATTGTAAAGTGTATTATTGTAAAGTGTATTATTATAATGTGTATTATTGTAAACTGTATTATTGTAAGGTGTATTATTGTAAACTGTATTATCGTAAAGCATATTATTGTAAGGTGTATTATTGTAAACTGGATTATTGTAAAGTGTATTATTATAAGGTGTATTATTGTAAAGTGTATTATTGTAAACTGTATTATTGTAAAGTGTATTATTGTAAGGTGTATTATTGTAAGGTGTATTAATGTAAAGTGTATTATTATAAGGTGTATTATTGTAAACTGTATTATTGTAAACTGGATTATTGTAAAGTGTAACATTGTAAAGTTATTTATTATAAAGTGTATTACTGTAAGGTGTACTAATGTAAAGTATTATTGTAAACTGTATTATTGTAAGGTGTATTATTGTAAACTGGATTATTGTAAAGTGTATTATTGTAAAGTGTATTATTGTAAAGTGTATTATTATAAGGTGTATTATTGTAAACTGGATTATTATAAAGTGTATTATTGTAAAGTGTATTATTATAAGGTGTATTATTGTAAACTGGATTATTATAAAGTGTATTATTGTAAAGTGTATTATTATAAGGTGTATTATTGTAAGGTGTATTATTATAAGGTGTATTAATGTAAAGTGTATTATTATAAGGTGTATTATTGTAAACTGTATTATTGTAAACTGGATTATTGTAAAGTGTAACATTGTAAAGTTATTTATTATAAGGTGTATTATTGTAAGGTGTATTAATGTAAAGTGTATTCAAGCTAATATAATTATATTAAGGATATAAGTGACAGAAACCAAACTGCTGTACATAAACATAATTAAGAAAATCTGCAAACTATTTCTAACATTACTGGCTATAACTGCCTGCTTACAGGTTATCGTTAATGGAAAAAACACATCATTACAAGGAAAAATATCATTGTTACAGGTTATCGTTAATGGAAAAAACACATCATTACAGTGAAAAATAACATTGTTACAGGTTGTCGTAAATGGAAAAAACACATCATTACAATGAAAAATAACATTGTTACAGGTTGTCGTTAATGGAAAAAACACATCGTTACAAGGAAAAAAACGTTGTTACAGGTTGTTGTTAATGGAAAAAACACATCGTTACAAGGAAAAATATCATTGTTACAGGTTGTTGTTAATGGAAAAAACACATCGTTACAGGTTGTCGTTAATGAAAGAACGCATCATTACAAGGAAAAATAACATTGTTACAGGCTGTTGACAGTTTATAAGGAAGGTTGTGTAAGACGGTCATCTTAGTTTTTAATCGGTTTTCACCAGTTAATGTCATGAAAACACAATATGTTTTAAAGTGAACCCAGTTTTGTTATAAACATCATTTCTAGTTACAACAGAGATTGGAAAAAAACATTTTTTTAGGAATTGAGAAAATGCATTTTTTTTTCTGGTTGGAGTCAGTTTTATCTATAAGGAGGGATAACAAAAACCCATAAGATTGGGTTAAATACCCCCCCTTCCCCATCTGTCTTATAAAAACTGCAATTTAATATAAAAACTTAAGGCATCGTGTAAATGATTCTGGTAAGGATCAGGACGGCTGTGATTCTTTCCCATTTACACATTATCTAAGAAAAAGGCGCAAAAGATCGCGAGTACTAATATAGAGAAGTAGGCACTAGGGGGGGGGCCGTCTTACCCTCAGCCACTCATCGTAAAGCAGTGGCGCATTTCTAAGCGCTCGCGTTGTGTTTCTAGATGTTTGCGGTATCAGCACACAGAAAAGAACACGAATGTGTTTCTAAACACTGGCGTTGTCAGAATAGGTCGATACCATTGTATTCCATACACAGTGGAGTATTTGTGTTTTTTTACTTTTTAGTCTCGAAGTGGAAAACAATAGTTTTGATTTTTAGTTGTTTTCTTAAATAATTGGAGGTTTGCAAAATAAAGGTTAAAACAATCTGGCTGGCGGAAAGTCTTTACAAAGCAGTTTCAGCAAAAAATCAATCGATGTCGTTACACTTCTGCTTGTAGATTGTGCAGGAAATTAAGCAGGCAACAAACGTGTATAGCATTGACTGATAAAGTTTGTGTTTTTGTGTTTCCTTGGAAATTTAATGTTTGCATGCTATAGATGAGAATTGTATCGAATCAAGTCTAGCGGGTTTTTCAAACGTCCAATCACGTCCACACATACGCGTAGAAAGTAAAAGGCAGATGTGCTGAAATAACGCCAACAGTTGATATGGCAAGTGGTGTATAGCACACATCTACAATCTTCAAGCTGTCGTTAGGACTGACGATTCTGATTACATTCCCAGTAAAAAAATTATCGCGAATCACTCTGTTTCGTGTAAATATAGAGTAAATATGCAAATAAAAATCCAGTTTTATGTACTAATATGTATGGCAGTTATTAATGTAATGGCTTCGCAAAGTCTATCGTCAACAATAAGGTGAGGATTGAGTAAGATCATCACAGAAAATTAATATATATTGTTACAGTTAGTGCGAGCGAACCTAATTGTTGCGTTGGTGACGTATATGTTAAAAGATGTAGCTTGTGGAAGGCATTTTGATTGTCATATTTGAATTTGTCTAGAAGACAATATTTTAGGAGGTTTGTTGACGAATGTAAATTGAAGGAACGTTAACATAAAGTTGGATTATTAATACAGTAAATTTGTTTACGTCAAAATTACGACTTACCTCCAAAAAACACCTATATTTGTTGGTTATAAAATATTAAGTTACACAATAAGCTATCTTTAAGCTGCCCACCGCGGGTATCTAAACCTGATTTTTAGCGTTATAACCCATTGATTTACCACTGAGCCACCGGATGAACCGTAGATCACTCTGTGACGTATTAATTTTAGATTACTATGGCCGAGTTTTTTTATCTCTGGATAAAACTCCTACAGAGAAACTTTACGAACAATTAAGAATATTTTCTGGAGGTTAGTCGTATTTTTATATAAAAAAATTATGATACTTGTTGTTTTCTGTTAGTAATGCAGTTGAAGTAGGCTAGCGGTGTTAATATTTAATGGTTTTATATATATATATGTTACGGATTTATTTTCTTTTTTACCGAAGGTAAAATTCAAAAGAGAAGGTTTTCTTTAATTGGCCGTGCCCTCTGGTGTGGACTGCAGGTTCGCCTATTCAGGGCTCATCAACACAACAAACAAAGAAATACAGTCGTCAAGGGGAAAAGATACAACCGTAGCTTTTTAAGAAATCTGAAATATATATAACCATTAAATAGTTGCTCCAATATATGATACGGAATAATGATTCAGGCACAATTCGTAACATTATTCATACACCGAAGTTATTTAGGTTTATCTTTAAGTGGTTCAAAGGGACTTAAAAACACCATACATGTTGCTATGTGTATTGTTGAAAAATAGCTGATTACACTTGCTGACTTAACGTTGACGGGAATACATTTTATTGTTTAACCTTACACCCGCAGATGGGAGACGTTACAATATTTTCAAAGCCTATAAAACGTTTAGACAATGTTTAAACAGAACTGGACAATTATAACCGTTGGGTCATTGAAAATATTTGTTTGGTATCCATATAAATATACTAGTACTGTTGCATGTATCTATATAGATATAATAGCAATGTTGCATGTATCTATATAGATATAATAGTAATGTTGCATGTATCTATATAGATGTAATGGTACTGTTGCATGTATCTATATAGCTATAATAGTATGTTGCATGTATCTATATAGATGCAATGGTACTGTTGCATGTATCTATATAGATATAATAGCAATGTTGCATGTATCTATATAGATATGATAGTAATGTTGCATGTATCTATATAGATGTAATGGTACTGTTGCATGTATCTATATAAATATAATAGTACTGTTGCATGTATCTATATAGATATAATAGTAACGTTGCATGTATCTATATAGATATAATGGTACTGTTGCATGTATCTATATAGATATAATGGTACTCTCTGTTGTATGTATAACAGTACTGTCTGTTGTATGTTAAATATACTAGTACTGTTGCATGTATCTATATAGATATAAGAGTAATGTTGCATGTATTTATATAGATATAATGGTACTGTCTGTTGTATGTATGTATATAAATATAATAGTACTGTCTGTTATATGTATCTATATAAATATAATATTACTATCTGTTGTATGTAAC
>NW_013674800.1:24892-27178 GCF_000517525.1 Limulus polyphemus
AATGTACTGTCTGTTGTATGTTGTATATAAATATAATAGTACTGTCTGTTGTATGTATCTATATAAATATAATAGTACTGTCTGTTGTATGTATCCATATAAATATAATAGTACTGTTTGTTGTATGTATCTATATAAGTGTAATAGTACTGTCTGTTGTATGTACCTATATTACTGGATCTTCAGAAGGTTATATCATATTATTAACTATTACTGGATCTTCAGACGGTTATATAATATCATTAACCATCACTTGATCTTCAGAAGGTTATATAGTATTATTAACTATTACTTGATCTTCAGACGGTTATATAATATTATTAACTATTACTAGATCTTCAGAAGGTTATATCATATTATTAACTGTTACTGGATCTTCAGACGGTTATATAATATCATTAACCATCACTTGATCTTCAGAAGGTTATATAGTATTATTAACTATTACTTGATCTTCAGACGGTTATATAATATTATTAACTATTACTAGATCTTCAGAAGGTTATATCATATTATTTACTATTACTGGATCTTCAGAAGGTTATATAATATTATTAACTATTACTTGATCTTCAGAAGGTTATATAGTATTATTAACTATTACTTGATCTTCAGAAGGTTATATCATATTATTAACTATTACTTGATCTTCAGAAGGTTATATAGTATTATTAACTATTACTTGATCTTCAGAAGGTTATACAATATTATCAACTATTACTGGATCTTCAGAAGGTTATATCATATTATTAACTATTAGTGGGTCTTCAGAAGGTTATATCATATTATTAACTATTACTGGATCTTCAGACGGTTATATCATATTATTAACTATTACTGGATCTTCAGACGGTTATATAATATTATTAACTATTACTTGATCTTCAGAAGGTTATATCATATTATTAACTATTACTGGATCTTCAGACGGTTATATAATAATATTAACTATTACTTGATCTTCAGATGGTTATATCATATTATTATTTATTACTTGATCTTCAGAAGGTTATATCATATTATTAACTATTACTGGATCTTCAGACGGTTATATAATATTATTAACTATTACTGGATCTTCAGAAGGTTATATCATATTATTAACTATTACTGGATCTTCAGAAGGTTATATCATATTATTAACTATTACTGGATCTTCAGAAGGTTTTATTATACAGTTTGATATCAATAAAATGGCTATGCCTTATTTGAAAATCTTGTTAGACTATTCCACATATACAGTTAGGTAATTAATGATATTATTTTTTATTTGATTTTCTAATACATTTGGTAACAATAATACATGTTTTATTCTCTATGCGTTTACTTCTCCTATCCAGTATCAAAGTCTGGTTTCTGTATAGATTTCTATAACTATTAGAGATACAGGTACATTTTGATAGGATAAAGTTTAACATTTTTTATGATGGTTATTTGTAGGTGTGAAAAACTCCATATCTTACACAACAATAAGTTTCCTATAATTATGTAGCATAGATCGAAACTAACAACTAATGATTTGCAATCGTGTGAAACGGAATGATTATTATTCACAAATGGATTTAGAATTACTGATAATTACAGTTTCAGTTAGTGCGTAGAGCCTTCATTTTCCATCTGTTAAATCTATATTCCATCAAACCATCGCATGGAATTATTGTATATTTTGCATAAGATACTAGTAGTTTATATTATTATAATACCATCCAACCGAACACAGGTTTAAGATGTACAGAAAATCCGTTTTAATATTACAAAATAACTCACTAAAAAGGCGTTAACGATTTCGGAATGATTAAAGATTTCCGATGTTCATATACGTCGAGAAGCTTATTAAACGTACATAACATTAGATTTTTGGAGATAAATCACTTTGTAAGTGTCTGTTTGTATTTTTTTTAATTTGTCGGAAACGTTAAGAGCGTACACTCTTGTTGAAATCTGAAACAAGCCTGGTAGTTAATGACAATAATACGGGACGTTCTGATAGGACAAAAAAAAAAGAAGAATGCCACACCCGATAAAAACACGAGTTTAAACAATGTCACACCCGATAAAGACACGAGTTTAAACAATGTCACACCCGATAAAAACACGAGTTTAAACAATACCACACCCGATAAAAACACGAGTTTAAACAATGCCACACCCGTTAAAAACACGAGTTTAAACAATACCACACCCGATAAAAACACGAGTTTAAACAATGCCACACCCGATAAAAACACGAGTTTAAACAATGTCACACCCGATAAAAACACGAGTTTAAACAATGCCACACCCGAT
>NW_013674800.1:28178-29522 GCF_000517525.1 Limulus polyphemus
CACGAGTTTAAACAATGCCACACCGGATAAAAACACGAGTTTAAACAATGCCACACCCGATAAAAACACGTAGTTTAAACAATACCACACCCGATAAAAACACGAGTTTAAACAATGTCACACCCGATAAAAACACGAGTTTAAACAATACCACACCCGATAAAAACACGAGTTTAAACAATGTCACACCCGATAAAAACACGAGTTTAAACAATCCACACCCGATAAAAACACGAGTTTAAACAATGCCACACCCGATAAAAACACGAGTTTAAACAATGCTAAGGAGAAAAGAACGATCTGTTGGCTAGAATTAAGAAATATGAACATAGATGTATTAAACTCAGTTATTCAAGAAACAATGATGAATATATTTAATTGTTTCTAAACGTCCAAACACTCCGTTCGTACCAAAACGTCTTAGTCACCCTAAGTTTAAATGTGTTTATTTTACGATTCCGATTCTTCGATTGATGTTGGAGGGAGGCATGTAGAAGGAAAATTTTAAAATACTTGAAGTAACGATCAGTTTTGTTAAAGTGTGAGCTATAGGTTTGTCTTCATTTTTAATCAGATTGTTATTTAGAATGTTGTCGTGTGAGTTCAGCGAGCAGATGGCTGGTTTCTCATATTTATATTTGGTCGCAGTTGCTACAAATAATACAATAAATAACATGTAGACGTGCAGCTAAAATGACTATTTACAGAATAGGCTTAAGATTAAGGTAACATGTGGAGGGTAATGTGTTGGGTCCATGGAATCTCCAAACTGACCAGTTTATTGGTGTTATAATTACTGACATGATTTAAGCTGTTTTTTGTATGTAGATTAGTGTGATAGGTTAACCACGTATAGTATATTGATCGATATATTATTATAACGTTGATGGTTACTGAAATATGTTTAATCTGGTGGGTTGTAAGTTGACGGTGTTTCTCTTGACGTATGGAGGATGACTGGAGTGAACATGTAAATAGCTAGGTGTGTCCGTCCGTTTGTAATGTACAAATGTCGAGAGATGGCTACCATCAGTTGAACATGTAAGTAGCTAAGTGTGTCCGTCTGTCTGTAATATACAAATGTCGTGAGATGGCCACCATCAGTTGCACATGTAAGTAGCTACGTGTGTCCGTCCGTTTGTAATATACAAATGTCGTGAGATGGCCACCATCAGTTGAACATGTAAGTAGCCACGTGTATCCGTCTGTCTGTAATATACAAATGTCGTGAGATGGCCACCATCAGTTGAACATGTAAGTAGCTACGTGTGTCCGTCTGTCTGTAATATACAAATGTCGTGAGATGGCCACCATCAGTTGCACATGTAAGTAGCTACGTGTGTC
>NW_013674801.1:0-15327 GCF_000517525.1 Limulus polyphemus
TTATTACCTCCCAATTAAAAATATTTTTAACAGTTTGTAGTAACAGTAATTCTTTTAGGGATAATGTTAAATTATTCATAAATAAACTGATTATCAGAACTTGTTTATCAACTTTTTTATACTTTCTTATAATAAATATGAAACTATGTTAAAGGTTAAGCTCTCGTTCACAGAGACTACAATATGGAAAATATTTAGAGGGCGTTCGTTACTTGGTTTAAGCAGCTAATTGTCATATTTAAAATAATAATTCAGTATACCGGGGCGGAATGATCAACTTCAGGTAGTTGGGTTTGTCTCAGATCACCCTGTTTGTACTTGAACGGTAAGGGTATTTCATTTTGTTTAACTATAATAATATTATTATTTTTTTATATAACATCAAATAAAAGGGTGGAGTTTTACTTTGTATATTTTTTAGGTTGGTTTAATTCAACCTTAAAGCTATATCTAAATATTAAGGGTAACTGCCTTCCCACAACTGGCTGCAGACAGCGAAAGACAGTTTAAGTTGAGACGTTGTGAATTCAAGCATTCAACTCTTAACTAATTCTCCTTAATTGCTGGTGAGTTTTACATCGGCATTTGGACATTGTCTGCTAGATGGACTATCTCCCAACGCATTTGGGTGCTATTGACCACAGGCATTATTCATTATAATTTAAGGCTGACAACAAGGAATTATAACGGAGGCATAATTTTTAATTTCAATTTTATTATATACATATATAAAATAAGCATTTGCCATTATCGGTTGTACTTGTCAATTTGATGTCATAACAGATAATGCCTGTGTAATACTAATAGCACCCAGATACGTGGGGGATATCCCATCTATAAGACAATATCCAAACGCAGTTTAAAAAAGTTTTTAATAGTCTGTAATTATTTTATGGATAATGTTTTATTTATAAATAAACTGACAGATAACGGATAAAAAGATTGGCAATTAAATAAATTCTTTACACTTTTTTATAATAAATACGAAAATATTTAAAAAAGTAAACTTTCGATTATGGAAAATACCTTATGGAGACATTAGAGGTCGTTAGTTACTCTTGGTATATAATTAACTAACTTTGAAAATATAATTTTATTCAGTATACCGGGACGGAAAGACTAACTTCAAGTAGCTGGGCTTGTCTCGGTTTTCCAATGTTATACTTGAATAAATCTTCAAGAGAAAGGTTGGATATGTAAGAACTATTAAGGTAGGGTTTGTAGTTCTGTTTAACATATTTTTGTAAGGGCAGAGGTTGGGAATTTCATATAGAAAAAAAATATATAAAATAAGCATTAAGAAGTTCTTTGCAAAACCATTTTAAATCCCAGTCGTCACCTTAAAGTATAAGGTGACGACTGGAGTTTACAATGGATTTTGCAAAGAATTTCTTAATGCTTATTTTATGTTAAGTTCTTTAGTGTTTTATAGTACTGCTTTTAATCGCCTTTTTAAACAATTAATGTAAATAATAGTATTGAGACTATTTATTTCATTAGATATATAGTCTTCAAACTTTCAGAAACTGCATTTGAAGACAGATATGTGTGTGTGTGTAAACTAGAATAACAAATTGGTGTGACTTATGTTGGACAGAATTCATGCAATAAAAATGGTGTTCAAAACTTTGGAAAAAGAAAATGCAATCCAGATACAAAAATTAATAATAAATTTTGAAACTGGTTTTATTTCTGGCTTAAACTAGTTTCTAGTTCTTTAAATGCCTACTACTGTAAGGTCCTCAAATAATGCTTGGAAACTAAAGATACGTTTTAAGTTTCATCCCATACTCTACCAGTTTCTTGACTTCGTTTATATTTTTAATCTGTCTGTCTAATTAGATGGCTGGTGTAAATCATCGATGTTAGAACGATCATTTCTTCGCGTAACAGTAACACCTAATTAATTGATAATTTTCGTGTTCAAGGTTCTTCCTCACCCCTTTTTGTTGTGTATGTTTAAGTAACCCACGTGTCAAATTGTTAGAGTGAGATCTAAACAAAGTCAAGAATTTTGTTTGGGGAGCGAGGGAAGAATTTTTTTAGGGTTATTCATTTCCTGAGTTTTAAATTTTTTACAAAATGCTTTCAGACTGTACACAGGTTCAGTAAAAGCAGACCACCCTCCTTGTCGATTTTTAACCAATAATAACCAGCCAGACACAAGAAGTTTGTCTACTGTTTGGCTATAAATGGTAGTGAACAAGAGGTCAAGCAGACGGGGAATAGAGAGGGGGGGGAGGAGGTGATTACTGAATGAATGACTGATCCTGAGAATACCCGTTGAGTAACAGCTCTACGAAATTCAGAACTTGTTAGTCACGTTTGGTAGTTAAGGGTGACGTCAGGATTATGTGATCGATTATACATGTCTGTCCACCGACATCTGAGCTTTCTAACTCATTACGTTATTTTGTCTAAATAATAATAACAGCATTTTCTTTTAAACAATCATCATTAGAAACATTTGATCTGTTAACTAACAACCCGTAATATTATCCAATGTTTGTGATTGGTTTTAACAATGTACAAGGTCAGTGGTCAGTTGTAAGCTTGCGGGCTTGTAAAACTAAACTTTGGGGATCAATCACTGCAGTGAGCACAGTGCAAATGGCTCATTGTGCAACTTTGCATTTAAACAAAACACGTACAAAATCGTTGCATGTACAGTGTTTGAGTAGGACTAAAATAATGATACGTATGTACTTTCGTATTTGTTACTCTACGTGCTTTCTTGTTTTAGTCAAAAATGATGTTATCCAATCATGAAGCAACAAGGTATAATGTGTTTTTCTGTTTACACGCTTGGTTGTAATATCGCTTATCTAAACGGATATTTTTTTACTGCAGTTAGCAGAGCTGGGGATGAGTAGGAACCAAGAACTAACGAGAATCTGAACCTTTTCTTAGAGTGGAGTAACTCTATATAATTTTAATTTCAATATAATCACTCCCATTCGAACTTTAAAGGACAGCAATGTTCCCCAGGCAATAAAACAACGGTATATAAAGCAAGTTCATGAGTTTCAATTTCCTTTTGTTCAATTTGAAACAAATTGGGAAAACAAACAAATTTAGTAGAATTTACCTTAAACTTTGCTTTCTTCAGACGACCAATCAGAATAGAGAATTTACACATACAAACAAATATTACTGTTGATAAAGTGAATCCAAGGAATATGACGGCTACATTCACATAAGACATCGGTTGAATTATTTGCTTACGTAAATATTTATAATTACCATATACAGATAAAATACTATATCTTAAATGCAAAATATCTCTAAAGTCAGGCGGACGCTGGTGTAAACAGGACTTTTTTTAAGTTGATATATTTTTTTAAATGCATTATCACTGATTAATCCGACTCGGGAATATAGCGAAAGATTAACCTGAAAATGAATTTAAGGTGCGTCACAAATAAGGAAACGGATAACACTATACAGAATATCAGCAACCAATAAATACGTATACTATTATAACGTTGACACTTCTTTTGATGTTTATTTGCTACACCTACTTTTCAGGTTTCGGACCAATTTCTAATCTCGACGAAATTTTATAAAACCAAAGTCATTAGTTATCCTTGTCATTTGGTAAGAATATTTCATGTTTATTTTAAGGTTCTTACATACAAAAAATATCCCGATAATTAAAACCCGTAAGTTTGATACAAATTTAAAAAAAAAAGGAAATTAAACAGTCATGCATTCACTTTGCTGAGTCATTTTCTCGCGATGTCAGTTACTAAAACACGCATGATCTGCAGATGCTGCTACTCGTATGTTTAAAACATCTGTACACGTATTGAATTCAAATTTTCACTGAAATACTTTCAAACATGAAACTGGCGTATGAAAGATTAAAACACTCAAACCATGCTAATTATAAAGAATGCCACCGAAATTACTTACTCTAGGTCCTGAACAACCCACCCCTCCCCACCTTTTCTATTTATACCAATACATTATGAAATCATTGTCAAGTTCAATAACTTTGTGTAAATAGGCCCATTAAAACCACTGTCTGACATATACGTCCTAGAGACGATAATTCAGTAGTATGAAGGAAGTCAAAAAAAAAAAAAATGGGCATGACGGAAATGAGGAAGAAAAAAATGTATAGTTTTTTAACATTCACTCTCATCTTTAATATCTTGCCCCATATGTGCATTATAATAATATTAACTCGTGCAATTAGTTATTTGTTGTGGGTCTGTAAGCAACGTTATTATCAACATTAAGCCTAGGTGGGGGAAGGACTTTGAATACCCCCGGATAGTAATTCAAAACCGTAAGCTCGTTAGGACGCTCCCTGTATCTGGTTTCTTATCCTGCCCGATTTTGGTGACGCTCGAACCAAAATTGTGAAAGGCTATAGCGAGTAGGCATAGGCAGTCTGACAAACTTTTTGTTTGTTTGCTATTAAGCATAAAGCTACACACTGGGAAACCTGTACTGTGCTCATTGCGGGTCTCGAAACTAGATTTTAGTTAGTATTATAAGTCTGCAGACGTACCGCTTAGCCACTCGAGGATAGGATATTTATTATAGGTGTACTATACTTATTGTTTTCAGAAACCTTTGTATACAGGTATGTCTGATCATATAATATTTTCAGAAACCTTTGTATACAGGTATGTCTGATCATATAATACTTCAAATTGTGTGTTTATGAACTTGTTTGTTTATCCGGAAACTCCACCCATGTTTTGGAGCTAGCAGGACCTAAATTGGCAAGCAGACTCGGGGTAGCCCCTCTACCAAGGTCGTACTAAGGAGAGGTTAAAATGTGCATGAAAGGTCATCCAAGCATGATGATGGTCTAAGAGTAGGTTTTCAGGGTCGATTTGCCCGAATTTGACATCGTATTTTTGTTCCTGATCCCTCCTCGGGATCCTGAGGGAGCCATGTTATAAACTGTGCTCACGTATTCAGTTTCAAGATAATGGGACCAAACTATGTACGGTTTCCAAGTTGGGGTAGCTATAGAATTAACTGGGGGTGATGGAGGAGTTTAATCGGTACATTGGAGCCCCTGTGAATCACGAGAGGCCTTTGAAACCCGCAGCGGAATGTGGGCATTTTTTTGTTAGTATCTATAATGGAGTAATTTGACTGAAATCAAATAGATTTTTTAACATTTTTGTTTGTTTGATTGATTTTTAATTCCCGCTCGCGCAAAGCTACACAAGGACTACCTACGCACAACTGTCTATAATTTGAAAATGACAGACTGGAAGGAAAGCACCTAATGAACCCACTTTCAACTCTTGGGCAACTTTTGTCTGACGGGATAGTGGGATTTAATCGTCAATCACGATCGTAAAGAGCGGAGCATGTTTTTGAGGCAACCTAACATGAACCTTGAATCCTCAGATTCACAATCCAGGCACGCTAACCGTAAGCCACACCCGGCTCACATAAATTTCTATCTTAATACACAATTATATCTAGACTCCTGCGATGAATGAATTCCGCCCTTATTTCTCTGATAATTACCTAATAAAACACGATACACTTATTGTATTTCATTTTCTAACTTATTGTTAAATCACTTTTTGGATTACTGTCCCCCGGTGGGCTAGCGGTAAGTCTACGAATTTATAACGCTAGAATCAAGGGTTCGATTCTCCTCGGTGGACACAGCAGATAGCCCTATGTGGCTTTGCTGTAAGAAAACAGGCATATTTTATATTACTATTGTCTATAAAAATACAGTATTGTCTTAACTTAATAAAAACATGCAAACTGGCGAAGTAATAACAATAATCATGATAAAAATACAGTATTGTCTTAACTTAATAAAAACATGCAAACTGGCGAAGTAATAACAATAATCATGATAAATTTAAGATTACTTTATACAACACTTTAGTTATGCAGACAAATAATTCAAAAAAATCTCGCAAGATATCGCGTGAAATTGCTGATCAATTATTATAATCAAATTCTGAGTATTAGTAACACAGTCAGTCGATTAAAATCCAATCCAATCAATATTTCCTGCAATTATTCATAGTGTGTTCTACTTTCTCTGTATGTAGCTAAAAACTACCTGCTTCGAAATTAATTATGTTGAATTTTGAAGCTAAATACATTACCTAAAACTGTTAATATATTCAATTATTGGATCACATTCATAGGAAAAAAACCTTTTATTTTTTCATATAGTGATTCTGACCGTCACATTTATCACAATCTTGTAATTCCATCTTAGTCTTTTTAAGAAGCTATTTTGTTTAACAATTTCACTAGTGTATTTAGAACTGTCTTATTTACTGACACAGAGCAACAAACGTTTTTTGTACCAAGTAATCAAAGGACCTTGGCAGTCAACAAATAGACAGTTTTGTTGGTTATTCACATTCTTATGAATAAGTTTGTTTATTGTTAAGCGCAAAGCTATACAATGGCAATTTGTGCTGTACCAACCATAAGTCCAGTGACTCAATGCTAAGCCACTGGGGTAAATAAAAAAAATGAATTTTTGTTCTCGCATTCGAACTACATAGTTAGTACTAGATTAGCAACTGAACAGCATTACCTTAGCGACATTCTGCAGTAGTTTGAAAAGGACCCTCTTTCTGGGTGCATTGGATATTTGAATCTTATTTTACCTGTTCTTATCGAATAAACTACTTTATTGTTTATTCTTCAGAGCTCTTTGATCATCTGATGTTTGATCACGATACTACAAATACAAAAGAGGGGGTGGGGAACCAAACTGATATATTTCTACGACAATTATACTTGTACTCTAATCACGTGACTGTCTCCATCTGCACTGTCGCAATAAAATGGCGCCTACTATTCCAAGAGAAGGAGCGTAGTAATTGGTGCAATTTATCATTTTTATAAGTGGCCAGCCGTACTACGAAAAACGTATACATTTAACTTAATGGGTAGCTTATCAAGGAGCCATTTCGACGAATGACGTCTGTGTGTGTACAGAACACACCCATAATCCTTTGGGAAAAACGATGCCGTAACGAGCCATGAACAGTTGTAGCGTCTAATATACTTTTTCGTCGTGTTTCTGGTTATCTCAATGAATCGGCGCCATTACTTTAAATAAACATTTGGGTACTTAGTTAGACTGAATAGATCGGTAAATAATGTTAAATGATAACTTGTTATATATGGGTTCACGTTTTTTTTTTTTTAGGGAATACTGTGAACTTCACGCCTGTTTTTTGAATGCACGTCTACTTGTGAATCCTTTGATTTTAAATCTACAAAAACGATTTTCAGCCTGTGATCCCTTCATGTTGTGCGTGAAAATGTTGTATAATTGTGGAAAGGAAGCAACAGCACAGTTCATAGATTTTTAAAAAATTAGGTCCGCGAACTAAAAACGTTTGAGTACCACAGTTTTACAACATATGCTACCTAGTACAAGATGATGTTTGAGAACCACAGTTTTACAACACAAGTTACCTAGTACAAGATGATGTTTGAGAACCACAGTTTTACAACGTAAGTTGCCTAATACAAGTTGATATAATTCGTGATTATTTTAAAGTCGAATTTTGAAACCATTTTTGCTTTTTTACCAAAAAGACTGGCATTTTCCCAAGAGAAATTAATAACTTTAATTTTGTTTTGATCATTTTTACAACTTATCTAACATTGATACATTAGTTTCTTTTCCATTTTTTCTGCCAAAGAACGTTTGATATTTTTGACACGTCACGTTGTGAAATGTTTGATAATTTAATTCTTATTTTTTTATGTGATTCGTAAGCGTCTTGGTTTTAGTTAATACGTATAATTAGAAAGCGAAGCTTCAAGTTAAACCATCATGATTTGTTTCTTTTTGTTGTTGTTAAGCGCAAAGCTACACAATGGGCTATCTGTGCTGTGCCCACCACTCGTACCGAAACCCAGTTTTTAGCGTCATTTTCAGACTTACCGCACAGACACTGGGGGTGTGTAAGCACTTGACCCGATTCGTAAAATGTATACTAAAAACTTCTCTAGGCTCGGAGGGATGTCATCACTTACTTCGCTAAGTTACTGAGAAAATACCAACCACCACAACATGTGTTTCAACCTGCTGATAGATATGTAAACCATTTTACCAGTCTCGTGATGAACCGATAAATAATTTATGAAACTGTACGTAATGGCTGTCTGGTTTTCAGAATATTTCGGATGTTTTAATCATGACTAATTCGTCGACGCTTTCTGGTGATAAATGAAGACTTGTCAGTGTTGGCATACCCAGTCTGTTTCTTTATAGGCGAGGGAACTTATTATGAAGTCCATCATCATTTTGTGTGTGTAAGCACTTCCCGTTTGTCGAAGTTATCCCCCCCCCCCCTATTGGTTACTGAACGAGCTTATTATATATAATAGTTATTTATTAAGACACTTTAGTGTATTATTCATAACGTTTTCCAACGGTTTTGCAATTCAAGCCAATTAACTTTCTCGTTGTGTTCCTTAAGCAGCAGTAGGAAAGGCTTGGAAGGAAATTCTTTGTGCAAAACAACATATACTTTTAATATGTGTGCTTGTAGCAGTAGGAAAGGCTTGGAAGGAAATTCTTTGTACAAAACAATATGTACTTTTAATATGTGTGCTTGTAGCAGTAGGGAAGGCTTGGAAAAAATTCTTTGTACAAAACAATATGTACTTTTAATATGTGTGCTTGTAGCAGTAGGAAAGGCTTGGAAGGAAATTCTTTGTACAAAACAACATATACTTTTAATATGTGTGCTTGTAGCAGTAGGAAAGGCTTGGAAGGAAATTCTTTGTACAAAACAATATGTACTTTTAATGTGTGTGCTTGTAGCAGTAGGAAAGGCTTGGAAGGAAATTCTTTGTACAAAACAATATGTACTTTTAATGTGTATGCTTGCAAAATCTACACTCGAGATTAATAATATGAATTACAGTTTTCTTTGTCCATTTGAAACTGATGTTACGATGTCTAAGAACAGTAAGACATTTGAATATACTGGCCCGGCATGGCCAGGTGGTTAAGGTGCTCGGAGTGTCGCGGGTTCGAATCCCCTTCCCACCAAACATGCTCGACTTTCAGCCGTGGGGCCGTTATAATGTGACGGTCAATCGTTGGTAAAAAGAGTAGCCCAAGAGTTGGCGGTTGGTAGTGATGACTACCTGTCTTCCCTCTAGTCTTTTACTGCTAAATTAGGGACGGCTAACACAAGTAGTCCTTATGTAGCTTTGCGCGAAATTCAAACCCAATCTGAATATACTAATTACGGAAGATTCTCGTACATGTTTCACAGGTTTAAGTAAATCAATCTCTATAATTCAGTCCAGTTACTTTAATTAAAAAACAATTGCGACTCAAGTTGCAAAGATGTCAGTTTTCTCAAACATTGATTGAAATCAATAAGAATATTAAAGGGCTTGGTTATCGTGCTCGAACTGTAAATCCGAGAATTCGTGGTTTCCATCCCGTTGCTGCAAGTACGTACTTTTGGGCTATGGGTGTGCCATAAAGTGGTGAAATGGCTCTTTTCGATCAGACAAGATTAGTCCCAGAGTTGGCGGTCGAGGAGCTCATAATTAGGGACAGATAGCCTTTGTGCAGAATAAAAAGACGAGAATTGTACATAACTATTTCTTATTAGAAAAACGTGAACTTCATACACGGTCAGTTTTTATAATAAATGGAATTTTATTATTTTTAGTTCAGGCTATGATATAGCTCTCAACAACAATAAATTGTATAGAGGTTTACAAGTTTATCTTTTATGGCACATTATACCGAGTAGTAATAAAACAAATATGAGTATTTAGGACAGTCTGCAGGGCAAAAGTGTCACACGGGCGAAATATTTTGTGTACATGCATAAAGAGTGACACGCTTGTTTTGCACATTTTACTGTTCTCTAGAATCGGCACTAGAGGGAGCCACTATAACAGTTTTTCAACGTTTTCTTTTATTTATTTATTTATTTATTTTACCGACAATGATATTGTGTCATAAAACATTTCTCCAGGAAAAACGTTCGAGGTTCTGTCACAATGACATCATTCATTTATGGAACGGATAATGTTGTGTTGTGGCGATAGGAATGTCCTATATATATATAAAAATAATTAGTAGCTAGCGCGGTTAGACTAAGACCCTGGACGCTTTATGCAAATACACAAAATATTTTTCTCCTTCATTACACTATTTGTCTTCCAGACTGTTCTAAACATCTATACTGATTATATGATTCACCATATAAAATACGTCAATATTAATCCAGTGGAATCATTTAAGCACGTGGCAGACAAAACGATTAGACAAAAGTAATTCATGAAAACATTAACAGTGTTCATTCATTTCACAAAGAAAAGTTTATTTCCCTCTTTTGTTTGTTTAAATTTCGCGCAAAGCTACACGAGAGCTATCTGCGCTAGCCGTCCCTAATTTAGCAGTTTAAGACTAGGGGGAAGGCAGCTAGTCATCTCCACCCACCGCCGACTCTTGGGCTTCTCTTTTACCAACGAATAGTGGGATTGACCGTCACATTATAACGCCTCCACGGCTGAAAGGGCGAGCATGTCTGGTGGGACGGGATTCAAACCCGCGACTCTCAGTTTGCGAGTCGAGCGCCCTGGCCATGCCGAGCCTATTTTCCTCGTAATTTTCCGTAATAGTGTTTTGTAAGTTTCGCCATTATAAAACGCACAAGATGATTGGCTTAAAATTATAAAATCGCTGAGAGGCAATATGAATAATACACGAAAACTGTCTCGATAAATGATTGTCGTAATTGCTCGTCCAGTGTTCAATAAGAAAAGAGAGAAGCGGTTAGGCTTCACAAGAAACCCTTAACCCCTTTTTTCTTCTTCTAATAAATCGTGAAGTAAAACTAACATGTCTTCATTTATCAACAACAACAAAAAATATTGAATTAGTCATGTTTGAAGTATTTGAACTATACTCCAAAACGCGTAAAATTTCATAGATAGTTACAGATTCAACCATAACACTGTTTTCATGTCTATCTGCAAGTTGGTATACATATCATGTTGACTGATACTTTCATCGCTAACTTTAGCAGCTAATTATAGCCAAAATACTTACTGATGCATTTTTCAAACTGGATTAGATATTTGCACGCATTGTGCCATAATCTCTAGACTTTTTTTTTGTTTTTGCCTAAAATTAAGATGTTCATTCTGAATGGAATTTTCAACCCGAACAGCAGCTCGTGCGCAATTAGATATCACTTTCTTTACATTTTGTTTGTTTGTTTGAAGTTAAGCACAAAGTTACACAATGGGCTATCTGTTTCTAGCGTTGTAGGTCCGCAGATATAACTGTGCTACTGGGGGGAGGGGGGCATCACCTTGCTTCTAATTCTCAGCTTATACTTAAAGAACTGTCTTAATGAAGCCGTAATGCAATAGTTAAATAATGAGAAACGTCCTGGAAAGAACTCGAAACTTAGTTTCACTTCTGTGGTTTCCTGTGATTAATGCAGTTTTTTCTTCTTCTTGAACAATCACATTTCAAGATCAGGAAATGATGAGAACGTCAGTACAAATAATTTGACGGTTGGTTCAGATCAAGGAAATACAAGAATAGCTTTTTTTTTAAATCGCAGATTGTTAAGTTAAAATTTTATCACAAACCGTTTTTACACCAAAATTCGTATAATGTGACACACAAGGGAGTTACTTAGTGTTCAGTTATGAAATAAACCGTTTTTACACCAAAATTCGTATAATGTGACACACAAGGGAGTTACTTAGTGTTCAGTTATGAAATAAATCGTTTTTACACCAAAATTCGTATAATGTGACACACGAGGGAGTTAAATTACAAACTATATCGTTTTTACACCAAACTTCTAATATTGTGACACACAATTAAAGTGCTTATTTACCACATTATGAAAGTATATCGAAACTAAGATGTCCACCAATGGTATTATATGACTACATATGCTGTCATGATTATAATGTGTCTGGACACAGAATGCGAAGAAGATTCATTTGAACTCTTTTTAGCCCATAAAACGTTATCACAACCAGGTAATGTATATATATATATATATATTTGGTAACTGAAAACGATTTTGCGAAGTCTGTGGATTTAGCACTATGTAGTTTAATTTAAAAATGCTCAACAGATGGCACTGTTAGCCCGAGTGACAGTAATTTTGCTAGAAGATACTATTATTTACAAAGAAATTAAGAAATAAGTCCTGAAGTTGAAGGATTGTGATTGAGCTATTCCTTTTAAAGGGAATAATACCATATGTATGCTCTCAGTCATTATTGATAATTACTTAGATTTTGATTTAGAGAAGCTATCATTAAATACTTATTGTTTTTACTAACCCTATGCATCACTTATTATACGTGTAGTATGATGAATACATGTATCGTATTTTTAACTGACAAGCAGAACTGTAATTAAATGGTTCTTATCCATCACCTTTTATACAATACTAATAGCCAAATATTATTACTGAAGAACCCTTTGTACATATTGTTTACTGCTGGCGATAGTAGCTCTGTGTGCAAAAGTCGAACTAACCTTTAATGGTATCAACTTGTTTTTAAACTATATATATATTGAATTATGTAACATGCTTTTCAACTTCATAATTCCTCTGATGATAATTTATTTCACTTGTTACAATGAAACGCTTCATGCGTAATGAATATTACAAAACTACGCATATTTTAACACTTTGACGACAATACACCGTGAGAGGGCGTGCACTACATTCTGGGAAATAGTTTGCAAAAGCATTGACCAATGAGATTCTGGGAAAGAATCAAATCGAAGTGCAGCAAAATCTCTAAATACGAGTTAAATATTACCCTATGAATTGGAGATGGTACGAAAAGGGTATGTTCATTGAAACTGCGGAAAATGGACAAAATTTAACATACTGTGAGTAATGCAACAACTTAACCGATGAAGAAGTAGTTAAATGATGGGGTTTAGGCTTCTGTTTTGTAATGATTTGTAAAAACAATTAACTTACCACGAGCGCAGCTATTGAAGAAAACTAGTTAGTGTATATTTTCTTTACTGTTGTTTGAAGTGTGTTTGCTACGAGACTTTTTTTAATTGATTATGACATTCAGTAAAATACGTGTTTTTAAAAATAACAAAATATGACTGCATAGAAATGTAGCCAAACCTGTTGTTACGAATAATGTATGTGTTTCAATACGTAATTACTTGCTGATGAGAATCCAAGCTGAATTGTATACGAAAGTAACCGATCATAGTTTTTACATGTCTGTTTGTTGTTCAGCACAAAGCTAGACAATGACCTGTTTGTGCTGTACTCACCGCGGGTATCGAAACACGATTTTTAGCGCTATAAGCCTTCAGACTTACCACTGAGCCACTAGAGGAGGAAGGGGGCGGGGGGGTCTACATACTTCGTTTCTTTAGTAAAAATAGAGACGAAAACTTGTACAATAAATGTGAAATAACAACGTGTTTTGGGGGTCTACATACTTCGTTTCTTTTGTAAAAATAGAGACGAAAACTTGTACAATAAATGTGAAATAACAACGTGTTTTAGGGGGGTCTACATACTTCGTTTCTTTAGTAAAAATAGAGACGAAAACTTGTACAATAAATGTGAAATAACAATGTGTTTTGGGGGGGGTATACATACTTCGTTTCTTTAGTAAAAATAGACACATTCGAACTTCTGCCTTTTCTTCAGGCCCCACTTCTGAAAACCCCCCCAAAATACGTTGTTATTTCACATTTATTGTACAAGTTTTCGTAACTGTTCTGACATTCTTTCTTTACATGTTTACTATCACTTGTCAAAATAAAATGTTGTACTTTGTGATCATACGTTTCACGGTAAAATGAATGCAATTTAAGAATTTTTATAAAAATATATTTTACAATTTCATGTTGTTTTTTAACACGTTTTTTTTTTTGGTTTTTCTGAAATTGTTAAGGCGGTACGTACTGGAGAATCTTGCCAGAAATAGATAAGCAATAGAGTTGTCTTAATGGATAATACCAGAAATTATGATGGAAAAAAATAGTTATTTATTTCCAATGTTTCCCTTTAATTGTGAAGGATCTTCAAGACAAACTTGGAGCTCTTCACGGATACTAAGCTTGTTCTGCGTCTCGAGGTCATCGACTTCTTACCAGATCTGCAGATAGGTAAAGTCTAATGCCTTATTTGCGTGGAAAGCACAAGGTAATCTGGCTTGGCTTCAAGGCCTCTCGTCTGAATAGCTAGAAGATATCTTGCTTGAGAAGAGAATATAACTGGTTATTTATGTCTTTTATACTGTCACGCCCAGTGGTTGTCGAATCACCTCTACTAAACCATATTGTTATTCAGCCCTAGAGAAGAATTTCCAAAATGCTTAAAAAGTATGAACGCTGGTGCTCGTCAATTCTGCAGAACTAAGGTGCTAAACCACCAAGCCTTACCATGTAAAGAAAAATAAAAAATCAACAACAAAAAATCAGGTCACGTTATGTATTTAGGAAAGATTTAGCTCTATTGTTCCTAACGTTTATGGGCTCGTCACATAATTTATTATTCTCTATCTCTAGTTGCTAGGTCGCTCGTTCCGAGTTTCTAAATCCCTCGGGGTATAAAGAGGTAAAGTCCTACTCTTTTATCCAAATTTGTACAAGAGACGTTTATAGGAACAATTTAGAACCATAATCTTCGTTAGAGTTACGTTTTATTTAAGCACATTCTTTTGGCAATTTCTATAATAACCAACTTGTTTATCGAGACAATAGGTTGACACCAATAACTTGATAACGCGTGTACATAATGGGTTTTCCCACAAACGAGTTTCAGTCAATTACGATGTCAATGATGTTTCAGCGCTATTAGGATCTACAATTACCTTTCGGACAAAGAGTGGAAAATAAAAAACTAACGTTTGTATTTATATAATCTTTGTCTTTTTGCTGGAAAACCGAGTATGTGAGAAGTAACTTTAAACATTTAAAATTCACCTGTAGAGAAGTTTTGATCAACCCATCAGAGCAACTTAAATAACCGAGAGAGTTAGACTTTAACGATTTTGGCGTTTCAGCATTCTGTAGAATTAAAATGCCCTAGAATGTTTGAAAGAGTAATTTCATATTACTCCGTGCATGCCTAATTTTAACCTAGAGTGAAATTGTTTTCAATTATTCTCAATGACCTATAGCATATTTGTTTTGTTTTAGTGTATTCTCCTATGCAGTATCTGTTATGTGAATATTTGTTCAGTGAGGAAAGGAGTAAAGAAAAATTAAAACTTGTGTAAGTTCAGAACATTCACTCGGCTCTTTTAGAGCAGAAGCTCATGGGTAACTATTGTATTGTGCACTAAAAACTTGAC
>NW_013674801.1:16386-19551 GCF_000517525.1 Limulus polyphemus
CTTACAACGCTAGAATCTGGGTTTCGATACCCGTGGTGGGCAGAGCACTGATAGCTCATTGTGTAATTTTGCGCTTAATTACAAACAAACAAAGTAAAAACTTAAGTTCAGAACATCCAGTCGGGTCTTTTAGAGTAGAAACTTATGGGTAACTATTGTACTGTGCACTTGAATTATCCAAAGTCTATAACATTTGTTTGACATTATGTTTATAACATGTTTTTGTTTTGTTTCTTCACGTTCTTCTTAAAACCATAATAAATTGCAGATGTTCAGAGGTTCAGGGCATCGTGTAAACCCAGACTAAAAACACGAAATGTATTACTATCTTAGATCTACATGCTCAAAGTTTTACCCCAACAATACTAGTGAAGAGTATTATTTACCAAAACCAGATTAAGACAGAGAAATTGGCTGAAATGCGAGACAATCAAGTCCTTTAACATAAAAAATACAAACCCCCTATAACCTGAGCGCTTTTGAAAGATGGATCTTTCTTCATCAGAGGACAAACTGATGCCCCTGATTAAGAAAGGTCTGCCTTTCTTGTTGGGGTTATTCAAAATGACATTGAGATAAGTCTGGGTTTTACACAGTTTGTTTGCTTGTTTTAGAATTTCGCGCAAAGCTACACAGAGGCTATTTATGTATAGCTGTCCCTAATTTTGAGCTCGTAGGCTAGACGGAAGGCAATAGCCAACAGCACTCATCGCCAACTTTTGGGCTATTCTTGTCTGACCTAATAGTGGGATTGTACCGTCACTCTTCTAATCCACTCACGGCTCCAAAGTGTGATAGTGTTTTGTGACAACGGGCCACGAACCACGAACCCTTGGATTAACAGTTCGAGCACGCTAATATCTAGGCCATATCTGACTCGGTTCTAGAAGGGGCAGCGTAGCCACTAATGATTTCGTTAGAAGTATGAAGCCCAGTTAAATGCTGTATAGAAGCTACGAGGAACTTTTTGGCTTTGTGTGCAGTAAATTCGGTTTTCATATCTAAATGCAATGTAAAGTAGATGCACCAAAATGATAACGAATTAAGTCCTGATTTTTTGGAATGATTTTGAACACTACGATCTTACAATTAGCTTATTTCTGGTTTTCTATGTGGCGCTAAATCTCGCAATGAATGTTTTGGTTTTAAGTTTATCGTTGTTTTTACTTTTTATTTACTTTTGGGTTGTCTGCAAAATGTTCACCGATGCGAGTCGAACCCTGGATTTTTGCACGTAGGCTTATTGCTGACCCACAAAAACTATATTAATTTTGACTTATTGCATTCATTATATTATAAATTCTTTTTTCTAAGACTTTTAATAAACGTCTAAGAGTACAATAATTTAATATCGCGAAATCTTCGTAGAGACATGTAATAAAATATAACGCCATGTCTACGACATGTAACGTTCGTAGAAGACTCATACATTGAAATTTTTTTAATTATGCATATGTATTCGTATGTGAGTGGGTGGATCGATGAGTATGAGTATAACGCGTTTATTTACTGCTTGTTTTCACCTTTTTTTGTTTCTTTTAGATATTCTTCTGGAACAATACAGTTCTGTTTGTGATTATATGTCGTTCTGAAACGTTAAGATTATCACCATACACGATATCACACTTTCTGCTAATAAGCATAAACGTGTTATTTATTAGACATGCTGAGTAATGAAGCATAATACATAGGTTTTCCAAATAGTCCTAACTTGTTGTTGTTTTTATCGATTTGTACGAAATCTTCCAACCAGTTTTTAATGTCTGTAAAAGAAAACGCACCAGACAACAATTTAATTTATTTTCCATCTCGAGGGCCAAGTTGGCCCCGTGGTAAAGCTTTAAATCTCGGAGCTGGAGAGTTGGGTTCGAATCTATGCAATACCATACAACATTCACTGTACTTTAAGATGTGGATGTGTTTAAAGAGTGACAGTCACTTGCTAAACATGAATGATGGGTAGTCAGATGTTGCCTTTCCTCTGGTCAGTTTGTTTGTTTTTTAAGCGCAAAATTATATAATGGGCTATCTACCATTTGCCCAACACGGATATCGAAACCAGGTTTTTAGCGTTGTAAGCCTTCAAGCTTATCGCTGAGACATTGCCCCCTTTCATTTGGTCAGTAATTCAAAATTAGGTATGGCGGCAGATAGCCTTATTAGCTTTACCACAAATATAAAATATTGTTCTTATGCCAATAGTGGCTTCATAAGTATGTTTACAGAGTAAATTATGATGTTACTTTCATGCTTAGTTGATGTTCATGCTTTTCTTACACCATAGACAGCATTTCAGGCATTCTTGTAAGGGTTATGCTTATAAGGAATTATTTGATTATAATCCAAATATTTAAAATACATTTATCATTGCATTAAATATAACTAAATACATAAATGTTATACCATACTAGTAATTGGAGTTTTTTAAAAAAAAAATTAATCATAATCACACAAACCAATACCCTCTTAATTAACTATCAACTGTTTATTTAGGAAAAAAAGTTTCAATTTGAAAACTACAAAGTTTTATTTTCGTAAAGTTCACAGTTGAAGTAGGAAAATGGTTTAAAAGTTGTGAATTGTTGTGAGCAGGTTATTTCTTTCAAAACAGAACACCCTAATCACAATATTTGTATAAACTTTCAGCGGGTTATCTTTGGGCTTTCTTTTTTTTTTGTAGTTGATAAGTTACAGGTGTCAAACGCATGAACTCGTTCTCATTCGTGACACTAAACAACTTTGTCGTTCACGTAAGATGTCTGAAATCGAGGTTATCGTTCTCTTAAAAGTATTGGTGAAACCAGATGGCTTCATATTGTTAGCGTGTAATTCAATAATTTAAAATAAAAGGCCTAGAAAGAATGATATTTGGGTGATAACCCTATTTCAAGATGTTTCATGCTAAAGGAATAGCTCAGTGTCGTAAATAAAGTTGTTAATGGTAAACGTGGATAATAAATGCTGAAAATAGGGCTATAGTTTGTTCCAAGTTACATAGATTTACAATTAATAAAATAACTGAATTAGTTTTACTGAGTACGCTAAGCCATTTTATAATGATTCCTTACTTTAGGCAACCCATGGGCCCCTAATCTGAGACTATTCTGTGGCCTCAATATAAAAAAAAACAAAAACAAAAAACATTATCACAATGACACAAGAATC
>NW_013674801.1:20121-24618 GCF_000517525.1 Limulus polyphemus
TATATATATATATATATATATATATATATAGCTCATATTTTATTCATATATATATATATTTTTTTTACTTATAATTGGCCCTTGAGGGTGTTTGAGGGCTGCACATGTGACCTGCGAATTATTTTGGGTCACCACTGTTTTACACTGGACAAGGACTAACCAAATCTGTATGTTTGATCAAGCAAAACCATAAGTTATAATTCTATATTGATTCACATTGTGTATCTGTGAATTTGTTTATCTGTCAAGTCCTCCCACAGTCTTGTAGTTGGCAGGACAAATCCTGAAAGGGAGACTCTGGGTGGACCGCGGGGTGTACTTCTCTATATGGAGTAGCCCACTTCTAAAGGGGGCTAAAACGCACTCAGAAAGTAACTCGGGCATGATGGGAGTCTAGGCGTAGGTTTTCAGGGTCTCTGTATCCAAATATAGTATTGGATTTTGTGGTCCTGCCCCCCCTTTCGGGTTTCCAAGAGCCCCATCTCACAAGCTAGCAGGACCAAATATGATAAACGTATCTTGGTATTTTATGCTCGTGACAACAAAATATAAAGACGCGTTCTCGTGGACGATGAACTCTTGTTCCATCCCATTGATTACATTACCTCTGAACTATTCTCTTGACTTCTTAACCTTACCAATACATCATGCAAGCAGATTCCCATAAAACACAAGTTCGACATTTATGAGATATTTTAAATTCCTACAATACACTTACAACTGAAAATACAAAGGTTTTCCTGTCAGGAGTCTGAGAAGTGATGTCCATGAAATCTGTGTGCAAAAAACGTTCGTCCATCAAAATCAAAGATCGATGTCTTGAGAAGAAGAAAAATGTTTTTAAAGTGGGTAGACAAAAAAAATCAAGATATTATAGTTTTAGAAATGCAAAAAAAAACATTATTAACAAATCATTTAAGAATATTATTAACATATCGTTTAAGAAGGAGTAAGCAGCACTTTGTTTTTTAGCTCATGACCATAAAACTTGAGGTATATAATTCTGAAAGTTAAGAAAGTATTTGTCATAAATTTGACGTTAATGTGATGAAAGACAGTTTCTTGTTTATCTTGAAATTTTGTTTACAAAAATATCACACTGTGGAAATTTAGTATATACTGAGAAAGTTAATTTAAATTTTAAAAATGGGAAAGTTTAGTCTTTTGTTAACGGGGACAATACAAAAAGGCAGGATGTGAAAATAGTTTCATTAAATCCTTATCGAGCGATGTGGACAGATACCTGCATTCCTTTTACACAAGGTTTTCGCTGTACATGATTTAGGTCATATCCAAGAATGCGTGACTTACGTGCATTCCTTGCCGTTTTTCTAAAACAGAGCATTTAGTTGTTGTTTTATTTTCTAAAATAAAATAATCACATATGTCGCTAATTATAAGAAATTACGAGTCAAAGTAACGAAGAATACACTAACATGTCAATCGCACTATGGCTGCTATATCCAATCACGATGAGGCTTTTTATTCATTCACCCAATACCAGGGCTCGTCAGGCCTGCTGGGGTTAGGGAGACAATGTGTTAATTAAGTTTGGTATAAATTTTGTCTTTTCTTGGCTCAACGGTAAACTCGAGGGCTTTATAACGTTAAAATTCAGAGTCGGATCCCTCTAATGGATACAGTGCAGATAGGCCAACGTGCAGTTTCGTGTTTAACAACAAAACATACAATATATATACGTTTAATTTAACTTTTATGCCGAAACTTGTAATAAATCGTTTTCTGCTGTTCTTAAGGTTAACAACGGTTAGAGCAAGCGTTTTTCAAATGTTGTTTACTAAAATTTCAATGACAAAGAATGAATTGGCGTGATAATAATAAAATAATTGTTTTTTCATTAGACGGCGTCATTTTATTTACGTTTTCATACGTTTCTATTATAATTGTGTGTCATGTATACATATGCAGCCGGAATTTATAAATCAAAATTACAATTGTTTGTACACAAACACAATGACAAGTTCCCTTTATCTGAATTAGACAAGGTCGCATGTCAAGTCTGCCAATACGTTAGTCGGCCGTGACGTCTAAAAAAGAACTTATGGCGCAGGTTTGTTTCGTCTGTGGTAAGCCAGTGATTGTTTTGCAAATTGCTGTCATGCGTTTTGAAATTAATAGTTTTTTTTAACTGGTAGCTGGAAATACCAAATACATAGGAACCCACACTGTAATACCAGTCTCCTTGGATCACAGATGTAAGTACGAGTTAGGTTACGACTCAAGTTTGAAATGACCCAAAAACCGAATGGCTAGGAACACCAACAAAAAGAAAGGGAAACTCACGAAACCTTGCAGCAATGTATTCACGTCTTGAAGGAAGTTATTTACATATATCTTAGTTGACTAGAAGACCTTGATAAAGAAGATAAAATTATTTCAGTTGATACGAGTAATATATATACTTATGTTTTGCACGTGATATCTTGGTCACTTAGAAGTCACCCTTGTCACTGAAAATATTCGTTTAATTAACCAAAAATATTTAAAAAACACTGAGTGTTGGACAGAAAAAATGAGAAACAATAGTACAACTGGTGTAATACATATGCTATACTCTTGTACACAGCAGCACATTAGGCACACACGTGTATATTAGTGTGAAATAAAACTCGTTGTTAAGAACTGATACAAACTTGAAAGAAGTCTCGATGTTAAATGTAATATTCACAAGCGTGAAACAAGTCTTAATTGTAAGATGTATACATTTTCTCTCTCTCTCTCGCGCGCACACACACACACACACACACACACACACACACACACACACACACACAAACAAACAAATATCGATGCTATTAGTATTAAAACGTAATAGATGTGTAATAAATGCCAATGTTAAGAAGTAATACACATAAGAAACGACTAAGTATTAAACAATACATTTCGACAGTCATAGATTATGGTAGCATAAGGTGACATACTTTTATGTGCTTCGAACTTAATTCTATTCGAAACCTGTGATTTATTTAAATATCCAACGATAATTTAGATTTTAATTTATTAGTTATATATAAATAGAAAGAGAGAGAGACCACCAAGTAACTGTAAAAACATTTTCCCCAAAAATAGTATCATAGATGAAAGAAAACAATAAAAGTACATACTATTATTACCAGAGATTTAAATATAAATAATAATAGATAATTGTTAGAAGATTATAAAACAACTACGATATCCGAATTTGATTTTGTATTAGCAAGAAAAGACTGGAGTGTGAATAAATTGAAGATGAGGAATGAACTCAATCATGTATCGATCATTTGACTGTAAGGTTTAAGAGCTTTATTTCTTGAAAGTTGCTAATCGTTACTTTATTGTTTATTTGTTGAATGTTCACGCAAAGCTATTAGAGGTCTACTTGGATTAACCGTCCTTAATTGTGAATATATTTTGTTTGAATTTCGCGCAAAGCTACACGAGGGCTATCTGCTCTAGCCGTCCCTAATTTAGCAGTGTAAGACTAGAGGGAGGGCAGCTAGTCATCACCACCCACCGCGAACTCTTGGGCTACTCTTTTACCAATGAATAATGGGATTGACCGTCACATATAACGCTCCCACGGCTGAAAGGGGCGACAACTGTGAAGAGATGGAGTAGAGGGAAGGCATTTAAGCCCTTATTTTATTGTAGCTGTGTTTAGATATAGAGGCAGATGAAAATAGTATATTGAAATCAATAAATAGAGAAAAAAGATGATGATAGTAAGTGTAATAAATGTATTTATAATCATAAAACTATTGTCAAGTATTTATCAGAAAAATAAGGGAAAAACACGGAGAAATTAAATGGTAAGCTTAATATTTTATATTACTTAAATAAATGTGTAATAAGATGTACTTTAATGAAAATAGAAACGATAAATAATATGTCAGCCATGAAATTGGAAACATGACAATTTGGATAAAACTTATAAAACAATTTATATTTCAAAAATAGATACAACTAAGAAATAACATAATAACCATAATTAGAAAATCAAACCATATATTTTATGAAAATAAATTTAAAACTGCAAAAGATGATATAAAAGACATGGGATTATATAAATTACGTTCTAGAGCAAAAAAAATTCCTTAGATCCAAATATATTAAAAATATGCCCTAGGAATTATCAATAGACCAAATTTTACATAATTCTAATGAGTTCTGCATTTAAAATCCATTTAATTATAAGTAATTGAAATCTTCAAAAAGCGGATGATAGTTACAATAATTATCAAAGATTTTATATTAATAATTATATTTCACCAATGAATGACCAAGACGTTCAGAAAATAATGGATTTTTCTAAAAGCATATACATTTAGTGGCATCAACAGTATTCAAATTAATCATTTAAAAGTATATAAAAATTATATTTCAGAGGTTTTCATTAGACTAATAAATTTCCTGAAATTCCTATTAATTTAAAATTTATAATCATAATATCAATTCATAAACACTGGAAACAACTTAAATATACAAATTATAATTCAA
>NW_013674802.1:0-8321 GCF_000517525.1 Limulus polyphemus
TTTGTGCCATGTTATGTTTACTTTCATTAATTTATCTCGTTCACATAATATTTCTCTGGCATCTCTATTACATTTGTTAAAGGCATTGTTTGTTTGTTTGTTTTTAGAGTAAAGTCACGTTGGGCTATTTTTTCGTGTTCGATGCGGGAAATCAAACCCCGGATTTTAGAGTTGTAGATCTGTAGGCATACCGCTATCCCACCGAGGGTTAAAGTTAGTGTCTTAAAAGAAATATCATTCACGTGACGAGCTATCTTTATACCAACCGCAGGTATCGAACTCTGAATTAGTGTATTACGAGCGCACTAGATTACTGGTGAACCACGGAGGAGAATTGAAAGTTTTGAAACAATATAACAACTAATAATCCTTTTCTATACAGATTTACTGTGATGTTCATGACTTAGTATTTTTAACATATTTTAAAACAAATTGCAAAGCTAACATTTTTATTGTTTCAGCCTTTGTGTATTATCGGTGATTTAACCATAGAATCCGATATTGAGCGAATTATGATGTCAACAATTGAGACCTATGGAAGACTGGATATTCTGGTGAGCTTGTTGTTTATTAGAATAAAATAATTTATTACATTTTGTCTATACTAATATAGTACTTGAAGGTAGCTTCGATATTTGGAAACATCTGTTAGCTGAGTTCTTGCACAGATCTTAGAATATAACGTTGATAAATGGAAACATCGACCCATGTGGATACGTAGATCTTGAAAGTCGAGTTGTTCAAAACTTGAAAATAGCGTTAATAACTGGACCAATTGTTGGTTTAGATGTTGCAAAAGAAATATCTGCTGAAGCTTTTCGCCAGACACTAATCATAGCAGAACCGTCTGGAACATATATTACTATTTTTGTATTGTATATTTTCTTTATGTTTTCTCAGAAGTCATATTCCTACAAAGTCCATTAAAGAGTTTGAGAACCCAACCAAACACCTAATCTCCCAGTAAAAGAGCGAGACTTGAACCATTTTTAAATAAAACATTTCTACTCAGTTGATGGTCATCATCTTTTTGATGTCTTATTATACAGTTTTCTTCATGAGGCAGAGAGGAACCGTGTCCCATAAATTTAATCCTCCCTGTCCCATACACTTATTAAACAACTTTATGTCAAACAACCTTAATAAACACCCACACCAGTCATCAAATAAAATACTCCTCATCACCAGAAGAAATTCTTAAAAACAAAGAAAAAAAAGGGATGTTATATAAGAAGAGAGAAAAAAGTCAGTTTAACGTAAAGCTACTGAATGGGCTATACAACATGAGCCCACCCCGAGGATTTTATATTATAAGCAATCATGTTTACTGTCAGTACATCTGGGGAGTATATATAGTGTAAAAGAATTTATATTATATATGGAATTTATTAAGTCGATATAAAACAGAAGAAAAGGGCCGACAAGTTTTATTCTTGTAAAAATTATCAGAAAAGGGAAGAACACGTCCCTCACTAACTAAAATTATTAAATGAATATATAATAGAAAAGGGAAGAGCCTCTTTTACGTGAAGAGATCGTCATAACGAGTGTGGCTTGGTAACAAACTCAGTCAACATTAAGAATTACAATTTATACGCCAACAGCTGGAGATGCATTAGAAATAAAAATGACTTAACATTTGTAATACAAACAATATTTTTACACGCCTCCTATTTCGAATTCGAAAATTACAACTTAAAAGTAATGTCAGAGGAGAGCAGGAAGATTGAAAATGTTGTTTATCTTCAGGTTAACAATGCTGGTATATTAATAGAGGAATCTGCTCAAAATGGTTCTTTGGAGACACTAGATTTACTGTGGAAAACCAATGTTCGGTAAGTAAGTTTACATATAGTAAGAGTAAAGAGAAAAACACTTTAAACATATGGTAGATAAATAAGAAAAGGACTGTAAACGAATAATATATATATATCTAAAAATAACTTTTGTTTTTTTATTTCTCGTTAAATCGTCCTAAAATGAAATATAGAATTAATAAATGAGATATAACAAATAAAGTATGAACAATTATTTAGCAGAAGCCAGTGACAATGTTCTGTAGGTATAAGGATCCAACTCTGTTTTTGTATTTTTTGCAAAAATTTATAATTTAATTCCGCGCACAGTTTTATTAGTGGCGCCATCTATTGCTATAATTGTTCATTTTTAAAAATGTTCTCAATTGTTTTATTTTATGTTTTCCAAGTTCTGTCTATCATTTGACGATGCTAGCTGTTCCTCACCTGATTGAAAGTAAAGGTTCCATTGTCAACGTTTCGAGCATTGTCGGAATAAAGGGAGTAAGTATTGTAAACACATCCAAGCAAGATTAATCTAGTGTAACCATTGGATAGATATAGCCACAGTTTGTACTGAGATGAAGACCAACAGGCATAACACAAGAGATGTGATGGATGATATTACAGTTACTGTATAGAATCGAAGAAATACCCGACAGAAGAGTTAGAAATGTCTTCTGTTCTGTTGACATCTTGGTATATGATAACAAAACAAGAATACTAACTCGATAATCCCGTTTTTCGACTCATTACAACTTTTCTTGACTTGCCACTGATCCTTGCTATTTATTTAACCCAACTTACTACTCACTAAAGCACAGAAGTGACCCATCACCCTTCATACCCATGAAAAAATCAGTTGTTTAAGGACCAGTGGTCTTTAAAACGAACAATAACTAATTTTGATAAGAACCTATCACCATTTATCCATTTCTTGATTTTCAAGCGTTTCCCCAGTTTTTGTACAGACTTTATTGAAACCTTATGTTGCAACATCAAGTGGTTTGATCACTTTTTAATAATAAAGCTTAAAAACACCTATAATGGAAGTTTAAATATGATTAAATAGAGCAAGAATTAGACTATCGCGTATTAACAGATAGACTTAAGAGTTTCTTTTATAGTTTTTATAAATGCTCTATTTGTTGTGAATTATGAGAGTATTTTGTGTTAAATTATATGTGTTTGAAGACTACAGAAATTGTCTTAAATGAGAAGACATCAGATCACTTGAGATAAGGTAGATAGACTTATACAGTGTTAAAGACGGGTTTAATGGGTAACAAAGACAATTCTATTAAAATTCATCACAGTAACAAATGTACAGTGTTGGGAGGTTTTATCATCATAAGGTTCAAGTAGTTTACTTATACCAAGAATATACGTAACAAAGAAGTCATGTGACTGTAGATTGCTCAAGGCTTGATAAAGATATTTTGTTGATGATTGGTTGTTTAAATACGGCGTTTTTATTGTTTAATAGGTATACCACGATTTTGTGTAGTTGCAGTATATGTAAACATGATTTTTACCAAATTTAATATAATTGTGATGAAAACAGATAAGTTTACTGTTTATGGTGATTGCATTCTGACTCAAATCTTTATTGAAGATCGTTTATCCCATTCAAACAACGTGCATAAATAGTCTAACTGGCTACGTAATTAATTTAATTATAATCGTGGTATGTATTAAATAAAGACATTATTACCTTTATCGTGAGAGCAAAACATGTTTCCATTATTTATTTACCAAATAATTCACTCATAGAAGATGAGCACCCACTAATGGGACAGCGGTAAGTTTACGGACTTACAATGCTGAAATCCTGGGTTCGATTCCCCGATGTGGGCACATCAGATAACCCATTATGGCTTTGTTCTAAAATAAACAACAGAAGATCAGTGTGAGATTACTGAATTGTTGAAAAACAAACAAGAGAAGAACAGTGTGGGATTACTGCATTGTTGAAAAAACAACAAGATCAGTGTGAGATTACTGCATTGTTGAAAACAAACAACAATATCAGTGTGATACACTGATCTTCTCTTGTTTGTTTTTCAACAATGCAGTAATAAGATTATTAAATTGTTGAATAAAAACAAGAGAAGAGTAGTGTGAGATTACTGAATTGTTGAAAAACAAACAAGATCAGTGTAAGATTACTGTATTGTTGTAAACAAACAGGAGAAGATCAGTGTAAGATTACTGCATTGTTGAGAAACAAACAAGATCAGTGTGAGATTACTGAATTGTTGAATAAAAACAAGAGAAGATCAGTGTGAGATTACTGAATTGTTGAAAAACAAACAAGAGAAGATCAGTGTGAGATTACTGTATTGTTGTAAACAAACAACAAGATCAGTGTGAGATTACTGCATTGTTGAAAAACAAACAAAAGAAGATCAGTGTAAGATTATTAAATTGTTGAATAAAAACAAGAGAAGAGTAGTGTGAGATTACTGAATTGTTGAAAAACAAACAAGATCAGTGTAAGATTACTGTATTGTTGTAAACAAACAAGAGAAGATCAGTGTAAGATTACTGCATTGTTGAGAAACAAACAAGATCAGTGTGAGATTACTGAATTGTTGAATAACAAACAAGAGAAGATCAGTGTGAGATTACTGCATTGTTGAAAAACAAACAAGAGGAGATGAGTGTGAGATTGTTAAATTTTTGAATAAAAACAAGAGAAGATCAGTGTAAGATAACTGAATTGTTGAATAACAAACAAGAGAAGATCAGTGTGAGATTACTGTATTATTGAATAATAAACAATACCGATCATGTTATGGTGTTTAGTTTATTGATCCACCAAGTAGGAAATGTTCATAAAACTTTAGGAAAAGTTAAGACGGTAGCATATTTTTATTTTTTATTGCTTGTATGGATAATAAAGGGCGTGGTGTACTAATCCATGAATGAACCCGTTGATTAATCGATTAGCAAGTAACATTAATCGCCCAGCTCTAAATCCTATATGTCATGGAAATAATTAAAACTTAATTCAAAGCTTTTTTTAGATGTTTAATTTTATTCAGGTCTCTAGAAACAAATGTTGACATGACCTCGTTTTTCTGAATATAACAGTAATTCACATTTCATCTTGTAGATGTACTTTCTAACAAAACAATTGTGTCGAATTTTTCTAGTCTGCCACACATCTTTCCTATACCATATCGAAAGGTGCCATAGACCAGTTTACCAGAAGTGTGGCATTAGGTGAGTTTATTAATAAAAGTATGAAGGCCAGAGAACCAAACATATTTTTATAATTAAAAACAACACAAGCTAAGACTGTTCATTAGTTAATAGTTATTATTACAGATAACTTGTATTTGTTTATTTTCATTGTAAATTTTACTTTCCCTTATCTGAATAATTAAGTTTTATACAGCGCCCCCTGTTGCATCATTCACTGGTCTGTAGAATCCTTCCTACAAGTTCATATTGATACAAGTTTATCGAAATAAAACCTAACATATCGCTTTCAATTGTTGGATTAATGAAAGACAATTTCTAAAACTATCGTCAGAAGGAGTTCACAATACAAAATTTTATTTTTCTTCATTTAAAAAAGTAAGTCTGAAATTAAACGAACTGACGTCATAGAAAAAACAACACATTTCAATATTATTAAATGCTTCCTCTTAACATATTTTATTCGGTACATTTTATTGTATTACTGGAATACGCAAGTTCTCGAACTTCAATTATTAATGTTACTGTTAATCTTCACAACTCAACTTAAAACTGTCAAAACTGAATTGATACCTCCCTGAATGTATTAGTGAACAGTTTTATCCGTTACAATGTAGTAACCTTCCGCCATTATAAATATACCAGTGTAATGTCACTACATTGTATTACAAGTGAAACTGCAGCTTACTCTAAATAAAGTTTACATGTGTAATGTTATGTAATGTCACTACACTGTATTACCACTACAAACATTACCTAGGTTAATTATTATTTGTTAACAAGGTGTCTTTACCAAATCACTAGGATCAACATTCTTTAAAATAATCAAGATGTACACTTCTTTGACCTATTTTCTGTTTTGAAGTAATTACGCACACTTAATGCCTTTTGCTGTTGATATTAAAAACTAAATTGGTTTTCTATGATGGTTTCATGAAAACATTAAATTAAATAAATTAATTGTAACATTTATTTTGAAAATAATATTTCGTTAACCAGAGAAAAATAATTATCAGGCATTCAACTGTTCTTAAATAATTCGTATTTTTTCAGATCTTGCTCCCAAACAAGTCCGAGTGAACTCAGTAAAGTAAGCATATTTTTTATTTCTTTATAATCTATATTTATAAAATAGGTTTGGTTGTACATTTTTAATATACTTTAATTTAGGACTTTGTTCCAGTATCAAATATTATGGTTATACATGAGTTATCCAAGAGTTGGCGGTGGGTACTGTTGACTAATACAGAATTATGGACAGCTAGAGGGACTAGCCGTTTGGGAAAGAATTGTAAAAGAATGTAACTCTGTTCTGATGTATATTTTATAGAAAGACAGTTGATCAGAGAGAATTTTGAGCTATTTCGAAAGTTTGATAGAGCTGGAAAATAAAAATTACACAGGCCTGCGATGGCTTTATTGTCTTGAAATTTTTACATATTCTACACTAATTCCTGAATTAGCTGAATCCGAAAATGATTCCCAAGTTCCTCCACCACGTACAGATTTTTCACAAAAGGTCATAACGCAGTACATAAAGGAAAGACCACAACATGTAGTTTGGAGACTAAAAGATGTAGATTTCACAAAAAATAATCAGGATGAATGAGGATTCATGTTCGTTTGACATCAATGTTCTTCCAATTTCTTCAGTTTCTTTGTATTGTTGTTAACAAATATAATAGTAAAAAATGTTCATTGTGTTAAACGAAATAATAATCTGATCTAAGTAAGGATTTTTTGTTTCATATTTGTAAAAAATCCTTATATACCAGAAAAATTTTTTTTCGAAATCTGAGTAGCTGATTTAAGGGAAACTTTACTGAAGTTTAAATTCGCAGACCAGTGTAATTAATCCGTGTTACTTATTTCCTGTTAAATCTACCAAAGTTCAAATTAACGTATTTGATGGAACTCCACAAATTTTAGATTAGCTTAATCCTAATTGTACAGAAATTTTAATTATCAACGTGATAGTATATCAGTTAAAAAGATTTGTTTGCACGAATACATAGGCAGAGTGTGGATTTGGAAGGGTCTGGGGTTCGAGACATAATGCTGCTTAACATGTAGTGGAATACAAACTGATTTTGAGATCAAAGATTTGGAAAAATCTTTTGATATATCGTGCTCTACTGGTTACATGACTTTCATCTGGTCAGTAGTACAAAATTAGGAATTATACCAAACTGTTAAGCCTATGTCTTGCATGTGGTACTGTTCAAGTTGTTAATTCCAGTTCCTTATAAAAATACACTTTATATTTTTGACAACGATCTTTAACTTTGAGAAATATGTAAACTTAAGACAAAATTATTAAGCAGTAATATTGCAATAAATGTATTTGTTTATAATTTTACGTAAAGCTACATACAAACTAGGGGGAGGCAAGTAGTCAACATCATCCATTGTCACACCTGAGAATACTATGTCTGACTGAATATATCTACGTTTATATATATATATATATTGTGTGTGTGTGTGTGTGTGTGTGTGTGTGTATCAAGGATAAGTAAACTTTTCGTTCGTATAAGTCACCCTATCCATTGGATTAAGGTATAACTAAAACATTTCAAAGCCAGCCTTTATCACTCAAATACTTATCAAGCCTTTTGTTTAACCCTCTTTAATTCACTGCATTTACCACATATAAAGACATCTCGTTCCAAAAGTTAAACAGAAGGGAATCTTCAATAGCCGCGGCACCTGAACTTATTTAAGGCATTATTAGAGTAAATTAATCTATGAGACATTGGGCATCATTAAATACATCAATCGAAATGGTTTGTCCTCCCGTGTCTAAAACTGTAATTATATCTTAAATCGGTCAAGAGGTGACGTAGCTATGAGTTAAAAGTTTGTACTTGATAAACTTGAAAACAGCTTGTAGTTATTCTATGAATCGCCATGTCACGGCTAAAAATCAACCTGTCTTAGATGAAGATGACTCCTACCCTGCCAAAGTGTATAATTCTTAGACCGCTCTCGGCTTCACATATAATACTACATATTTATCTCTTAACTTTTCTATAAAAAACAACCAATAGGATATCTTAATTTATAATCAGTTGAATTTCTGTTATTAGTTACTATTTTTATTCATCGTGGTTCTAATAGTTTTAATGTAAAGTGTCGTTTGAAAACTGTGAGAATTTGAATAGAATAGAATACTTTGATTGATGTCACTAACAGTTAAGTTTTGTAAATAATGTTTTAAATATTTTAATTGTTAATGATGTCTACTTACTCTGGTCCTGGAGTTATTGAAACAAACCTCTTCTCAACAAATGGAAGAGACGCAAAGGAAGTATGTGTAAA
>NW_013674802.1:9232-19394 GCF_000517525.1 Limulus polyphemus
GTTATATATATATATAACATATATAGAGAGAAACCCAACATAAATTAGAGGCATTGATTACAGTACTGATGTTTTTTTTCTTTACTCTTATATTTGTAAATCAAATGCTACTAGGAACTTTCTAACTAACAAAGTAATGGATCCCGAAATTGTATTGTTCATAAATAGTTTATAGAAATGTGTTTGAAAATTTAAAAAAAAAAAGTGTTGACCGTGTTGGTATATCTAGGGTTATGATAAACATGCTTCATAGCCTGTTAGACTAAATTATCTCAGTGTAGTTATCAAAATATGTGAAAATCACTGTTTCTTTTAAAATTGGGATAGGTTCGTAATTCAGTTTCTAGTTGTTTCTTTCTAATCTTGATCCGTGTAGTAAAAACATGCATTAAAGTTTGTTTGTAACACAAAAACGTTATGTCAGTACTTTCAGGGCAGCGGGGTGAGTGTAGAGAGGGAGGGGGGAGAGAGTATCACCCTGTGATGTAACTTCTATAGGACAGTCGTTATCATGTTCTACCGTCAAGGTTTTGCTGTTTTAGAGTCAATTTTTAAAGTTCAAGGGTTTTCTCAATAAATTGAAAATAATAAGACTGTATACTATCACAATTGCACAGATGTTGTAGTTATATTCTTCAACAAATCCATAACTCGTTCAACAGTTATTTGACAAGTTCAGAATATCACATCATTATAAAAATGGATCTAAAACTTATACCAGAACTTTGTCTAGAACAGTTTGTTTAACTTACATATAAATGATGTGTATTACATGTGATATAAATATACGCCTATGTACAATTGATATATCAATATTATTTTCTCCTTTTCTCTTTAAGCCTAATTTAAACATAACTATGTTTCTTCAAATCATTTATATAACAGTTCATGAGCGAAGCAGCCCGTTGTCATCCGCTTGGACGTGTAGGACAACCGCAAGAGGTCGCCACTGCCATCGCTTTTCTCGCTTCTGACGAGGCTTCATTTATTAGTGGAGAAACCTTGGTGATAGATGGCGCTAGACTCGCCTCCTGCTAATATGTCTTTTTATATTTCTGTAGTAATAAAATTTCAGTTACTGATTATTCCCCTTGATGTGTAGTTATTGGTTGTTAACACTTGCTGTAAAAGTTTGTAAAAGTTTACAAAATTTTACAAAACCTGAAATCCAGAAAGAGATCTTTAAAACGATTCTTCACGTGGTTATATAAATATATAGTTCAGTATTAACAAGTTAAATTTCCTGTGGTGTTTCAACCCGTCTCAGATAACGTGTCTGCACTAACCAGCAAGCTGGTAATAAAATTACTCTGGAATTTTAACCTACATGCCATAGATTCTGATAACCGAGCTAAACTTGAACTTACTACAATTTTTTAACTCGTTTAAGTCTTCTGTCTTGCTTATGTAACTGGGGAGAAATTGCATTTTTGTCAAGATAAACGGTAGTGAGTTGTGCGGCCAAAACAACCTGCAGGATACACTTTGTGTTATTAACAGGAGTGATATCTTAGCTATTTTCCACTATCTGTGGCTCGGAACATAGTAATCCAAACTATTTCACATTTTTAGTGGATGTTCTCTACTGGAACCTTACTTCCCATATTTCAAGACAATCCATTAAAAAATACACCAGATATAAAATATCCAATTTTGATTGAATTTTTTCCTGTTTTCATTTGCAGCGAAAGTGTGGAACTTTATTTGATAGAAAATAAATTGTATGGATTTTTTTTTCAAATTTGATTCACAGATAGACCTTTACAACTTACAATTATGTGTCAAATTTGGTCTAAATATAAGCCACATGTCCAAAGTTATATAACAAAAATCGCTCAAATTTCACCAAAATGTTTGCGTACGCCTACGCAAAAAGTCATGTAAGCTAAGAGTAAAAGTTGACGTTTTTAGCTTTTTGTCATTCGTATTAAAGACAGCTGACTTAGAACAGCAAAACTATTGGGCGAAAATACGTGCAGATACATAAGTATTGGTTAGGCCAGCAAACTAGATTACCAGCTTCTAGCTCAACTTTTCAAAATAATCTGCACCATTACCAAGTTTTGAGCATAAAGTTGCTAATTTGTATGAAATTCTTCTATTTAAAGAGCGTTTAGCAATACGCAATATTAGCTTCAGCAGTTAGCGTAAATAATGATGTTTGATACGGCTGTACAGAGTGCACGCGGGTAATGACAAGAAACTGTTAATCTAGATTCCATGGCACTTTTTATAAAGGAAGTTATTAACACTGTTTTAGAGAGGAAAAACTACCACCATATATTTTAAAGATTATTGTTGGTTCTGTAAAGTTATTAATGTTTATTGTTCATATTCTTAAACTAAAAAATTATCTGCCATAATACAGATAAAATCAAAACAAAATATAGCCACAAATGTAAACAAAAAATCCACAAAAATTGATTTCGTTAACAACTTTATAGGTATAAACATGATATATCTGTAAACAATCTTATACCTACAATCAATAATATACCTATAAATAATGTTATAGCTACAACCAATAATATATCTATAAATAATGTTATATCTACAACCAATAACATACCTATAAATAATGTTATACCGATAATGAATGTAACACTTATAAACAACGTCATATCTGTTAAGAATATTGTACCTATAGACAAAGCTATACCTAAAACATTTGAAATTAATAGACTTAATGTATCTTTCTACTGTATGTAAAGTACCCAATTAGCAATATATATATATATGCACGTGGATTCTACTTCTTAATTCATCTCGATTACTACTCATAGATTACAAAATGTATCCTCAATGTAAACTGTTCAAATGTATTATAATAATAACTATTTAAATAACGATTCTAACAACAGAGACAACCAGTGGAGACTAAAATGTGATTTCTACTTGAAATATAATACTGTTTTGAATTAAACCACAGTTTCCAAATAGCCCCTGCCTCCTAAGAATTTAGTGTTGAATAATGTTAAAATGATAAATATCCACTTTTGTTCGAGTTCGACTGGAATGAAACTCTTGCAACAGTTCTGACATCGTCCATAAAAAAAGTCAGATTTATATATTTATGTGCACATATGAAAGTTTGAGCAAAAACATCCTGTATCACCTGGTTAGCCTCAATAAACAGTGATTTTAATATGGTTGGAAAGACCAGTGAAATACAGTTATATCATCCCAAACTTTGAATATTCAAAGCGGGTTGCTAAAGTTTTCTTTGGCGAAAATGATACTTGATATGTGCAAGAAATGTGTCGTACATTAATAGTTACAATGCAATACTTTAAAAGTTTTCAAAGTAAAGCAGAAGAAACACTTCATTGAAATTTGTGAGTTTAATCTAGTAAACTTTACATGATAAAGTACAGTTAATGTTCTAGTTCTCTCACTCACCTTTTCATTTAAAGTATTAATATTATAGTTGTGGATTTTTGTTGAACGTACTCTTCAAGGTTTGTTGACAGTCATTAATGCTAGACACACACATGCATTCCTTCTTATAGATAATGTCAGCTTATGTTTTATTAGCTTCATAGTTTCAAGACAAATAAGTAGTTATGATAAATTAAACATAATTAAAAAAATCATTATTTCTTATACTATTTTAAACAAACATTGGTATTCACAATCTCTGAAAATTTGTTTCCCTAGTATGAAAATGGCATGTAATTAAGTTTTCTGTACTATATCTTTTGAAAGTAGTAATTAAAATATGTTTTCCAAAGAGGATATATACCAGCTTAATTAATATAATACAGTAATATTACTATGTTTTTCTACACCAAGTATTTTTTGGTGGAAATAATATAAAGGAAAACTATTATTCAGCTTAAAGATATATTATTTCCATATTTCGTAATAGTTTTATTTTCGGTCGCTAGATGAAAGTACAAAATGTTCGTACACAACGACATATTAGGACATTTCATTCCACGAACATCTCTGACAAAACAATTTCCCTAAAAATAAATAAATGAATAAAGTATACTTTACATTAATATTAAAGATATCAAGCAATTGAAGTCTTTATGCAACTATCAGATTTGTGTATATGCAATCTATGTCTACTTTTAATAACACCAGTTTTGAACTAATTAAAACAATACTTTATATATTGGTCTTCTTTCCTTTAATCTTTCCGTACGGCCGAGCCTGGAGCTGTATGTGTATGCGTGGTGTCACACTTCATGATCTAGTATCAGTATGATGTCCCCCTATTAATTGCTCTGACCCTTGTGGAGTAAATAGGGAGAAAAGGATTAGATTATGTTCCCCAGGGGCTCGAATGGAGGATATGACAAAGCATGAGATATAATATAGGATGCTAGCAATGATTCAGTTTTTGTTGTACACGTAGGGGCTAATGATGTAGGGAAAGTTAGGCCAGAGGAGTTAATTAATAAGTAGAAGGGGTTGATAAAGGCATTTAAAAAAAGGGCCATAACTTAATTGTGTCAGGGATACCGTCGAGGATTAATTGTGGGGATGAAATTATAAATAGGTTACTGGGGATGAATGCTTCATTTTAAATTTTGCGCAAAGCTACACGAGATCTCTCTGTGCTAGCCGTCTCTGATTTAGCAGTGAAAGACATACAGCTCCAGGCTCGGCCCTACTGAAACGTTAAAGAAAATAAGACCACTATGTTGACAATCCTATCTTCATGCCTTGTTAAAGAATCGCCTATAACCTTCTTATATTAACCATTCACCTCTTTCTCTGTCCCTTTTGTTTTCCTTTCATTCAATAAGGATGGGTAGGAAAAATTTATTGATTTCTTATTACAGGTAGAAGTTATAACTTTGTATTTTGGGATTGTTTATAGATTGTGTCTAGAATAAGTCAGATAGTGTAATGTTAGAGGTACCCAAACTAAAAGAGGAGAATTCAAAACATACACACTCTACTTGACACACGGAAATGAAGATTAAGAAACATTTAAGTTGTTTGTTTTTAATTACGAAATTAAACATTGGATACAAAAGTGGTTTAAATTATAAACTACACTCTGATGGTAATTTTATTAGCACAACTTGATAATAAAGTTATCAAACTAAATTTTGAATATAATTCTGTGAAACTGTATAAATATTGTGACATGCGCACAACAGCCAAGTCCGTGCTGAAGACTAATATAAAGTGGTTATCTTTCTTAGAGTTTTTGTCTTGTTTTTCGACAATCCGTCGACAGAAAGTCTTACCCTAAGATAAACATCTTGGTTAGTTAATCACAAGAAGGACGGACGCTTATGCGATTGATTAAAGTGCAATGTGTTTATACTCACACCCTGTTGCCTAACTAAACTTGTAACCTTGGTTTTATATCTGCTTTTTTCTAACCCTAATATATTTCTGATAAGAGTAATACCAAAAGTACATTTAATTATCATAAATCTGTTATGTTAATCAAGTTCAAAAAATATTTCTGTTCAGTGCATACATAATATGAACTTTAATTATTTTATTCTTCATAAGTATTTCTTTCAGACTATTAATTTCAAGTAAATGAACGTATTACGCTTACTTGGAGGTATTTCTTGTATGTATATTAAGTCAGCTTAGCTTTTGAAAATCCCATATTTTACACTTCCCTTCATGAACTATTTTTCATGAACAAAATACACCTGTATATATTATGTAACGATAGCAACACTTAAATCACCGATTATGTACCAAAATATAGGTTTTTCTTTCGTCTAAGTGATGGTATTATATTTAGTTCTTATTGAAAAACAAATTAACGGTACTAAAATATTCTAAACTAATAATGATAATCTCCAACACAGACGCCATTAATTAAACATTTTAATTTCCCACCCTAACCAACCAATCTTTCGATATTATTATAATATTCATATCTTAAATAGAGACGTTACTCTCGGTTCAAAAAAAAGGTTTTAAACGACAACTGTTCAACGAATCCACGAATTATCGGTTGTACTAAAACCTTGAACATAAGCACGTGTGACAATCTCTCCCAATCAGACAGCGAGGTCACAGTGGCCATCTGAACTAGAAGGGTTGTTATAATAGAAAAGTCTGGAAACACAAGGGTGAGTTCTTCTTACTGATCTCATGTAAGTTATTTAGCTAGACAAATATACTTTATTTGAGTAATTTCACTGTTAATTTCGTGTGTCCTATGATGGATAATTAAAGTAAAATACAATTGTATAAGGAATTATCGTAATACTATTATTTTTCCAGAAATTATTTTGTTGGAGTTGATGCAGAAATCGAAGTTTTAAACAGTAAGTTTTAATACTTAATGAGAAGTTTGAAGGTTAGTTTCTAACGTGGAAGTTAAATAAGAACAGCGTTCTTTCAAGATAATTCACGTGATTAAAATGTTCTGTCACTGACTCACGAGAATGTTAAGAATGGTTTGAAAATAGTATATGAATTAACATATCAAACTAGTATCTCACTATTGTTCCAGTAAATATTTTGATAAATTGCTGTTTATTAAACACTGTTTTTCTCCTGGTATACAATGTATATATAAAGTTTGAGAAAATCAAAGGTATTTGAAAGTAAATAAAACAATGTAACACAGGAGTTACATATAATACAACTTCCCCGACATATTATTATCAGTAGAATTAAAATGTTAATTGGAATTGTCACCAAATTGGTATATTATTATTACATGTTGTATTAGCATGAATATTGTTATTATATGTTGTATTAGAATGAATATTATTATTATTATATGTTGTATTAGAATGAATATTATTATCATTACATGTTGTATTAGCATGAATATTATTATTATATGTTGTATTAGAATGAATATTATTATCGTTATATGTTATATTAGCATGAATATTATCATTATACGTTATATTAGCATGAATATTATTAGGATCTTATTGCTAACTAGGAGTATTATAATACCATGCATCTTATTGAGATGCCCCTCAGTGGCACAGCGGTATGTCTGCGGACTTACAACGCTAGAATCCGGGTTTCGATACTCGTGGTGGGCAGAGCACAGATAGCCCATTGTGTAGCTTTGTGCTTAATTACAAACAAACTTATTGAGATAAATTATAGTAAGTAAGTAAGAGATGCATTTCATTCCAGTCCAAGACTGGCGGGCGAAGAGAGGGGTACACCCTCTCTTCAGCCAGAGGATGTGTCTGGTTATGAGGAGAAGAAGATAGGTGACTAAGGGAGAAACTAAAACTGTTGAATGTGGGGCAAAAAGTCGAGAAAGTGTATGGAGGAATGTCGCAGTAAAACAAGAGAGAAAAACAAGGGTCAGAAAAATATGAATGAAAATAGCATCAAAAGTTTATATGGAAGTGTATCAATGCAGCTGAGATGAGAGAACATGGAGTTAGGGTCCCATTAATGATGCTGGTCTGGAGTCGGCGAATCAGGAGAGTAGATATAATGTGGTAGGTCGGATGTCAATATGTTCGGAATCATCAGGTCCTCCGGATAGTGCATATAAGTTCAAAAGATATTCCAGCCGAGGTGAGACACGCAGAGCAGGATGGAGAGGGTTCTCATGTGCAGTGGCAAAGCTAACATTTTGAGTACGAAAGCAACGCTGGACAAAACAAACCCGGAGATCACGGAGGTGAACAAGAAGTGGAGAAAAGGTAATACGAACATACAGGTCACGAGTAGGACTAAGAAACTTCACATGAAGGGCCAAACGTAAAGCATGATGTTCCAACACTTGCAGAAAAGGCGTGTACCCCGTCAAAAAGATCAAGGCAGAGAGATTCTGATGAAAGGAGTGAATAAGACGGATATACGACTGAGGAAGATATAGACAACGTAACTTGTAAATCAAACCCTGATGCCAAACTGAGTCATAAGCACTTGCAAAGTGAAAAAGAAGAAGACATGAAGGTTTAAATGTGTTAAAATGATTGGTAATGGCATCAGTCAATCGAAGAAGCTGATCCACAGTTGAAAAGTGGGGGCGGAAACCGGCCTGGGTATGGGGAATAATGTTGTACAGAGTCAAATGGATATGTAGTCTGCGAACCAGAATCTGCTCAAACGTTTTGCCAACATTGGACATTGGAAACTTGGGTGGTTTTAAAAAGAGGAGAACCGTCTTCCATGAAGCAGTGTAAGAGCCAGTACAAATATAAAATTATAGAAGGCAACCAAAAGAAGCAAAAACTGAGATGGAGCATGTCGAAGATGAGAGTAAGTCAGAGCATAGGGACCAGTGGTGGTATTGTGTCGACCACGAAGAGAAACATTAACATCAAAAAGTGTAATGGGTTCATTAAGAAGACATGTAGAGAGAGATCGTGGTCAAGACTCGGTGTGAGATCGGGAAGAAAAGGATCGGTCTGACGATAGATATCAGAAGTATCTTCAAGATCTAAAGGAGCATAAAAGTGATCTTCAAAGTAGGAGACAAAAACATCAGCCTTAGCAACTGATGTCGGAGGAGCATCCCCATCAACCAGAACAGGGTAGGAAGGAACAGAACATTGTCCAGTAAGGCGGCGAAAATGTTGCCAACATTGTGAGGAAGAAGGAGAGTGGCAGAGAGAAGAGTAAATGTTATACCAACGACGAAGTTTGACTGCTCTAACAAGATTAAGGGCCGACTGCTGTAGACAACGAGAGCGAGTGAGGACCAGTGGATCATAGAAACGAGTGTAATCATGGAGAAGTAATGAAGAAAGATGGAGTAGATCCAGAGCTCGATGAGGTATAGCAGGTTTATGAGAAGATAAAGAAGAACGAGTAATATGAAGATGACCAGTAGTGAGGAGAAGAGATTCCAATGTGGAGGCAGTATTATCCACCTGAACAGTAGAGCTAAAGGACACATCGGTATAGTAAGTTAGCTAGTAATATGAGAGCGGTAAGCTTCCCAATTAGCACGACGAAAATTCCACATTTGACGGCGAGGCAGAGGAGAAACAGATACATGAATACTCTATAGCTGAAATCTGATAGGAAGATGATCATTACCAATAAAAGAAAAGAACATTTATAGCTGAAAGTTTATTTTTAATCCAAGAAACCCATTCATCATAATGAACAGACATAAAAACACAATTGCGTTTTATATTTCCAAATTGAGGCTTCAACCTCAACGCACTATATCTAGTGTTTTATTTACTATATCTAGTGTTTTACTGTATCTAGTGTTTTACTGTATCTAGTGTTTGACTACATCTAGTGTTTTACTACATTTAGTGTTTTACTACATCTAGTGTTTTACTGTATCTAGTTTTACTGTATCTAGTGTTTTACTACATCTAGTGTTTTACTGTATCTAGTGTTTTACTACATCTAGTGTTTTACTGTATCTAGTGTTTTACTACATCTAGTGTTTTACTATATCTAGTGTTTTACTATATCTAGTGTTTTACTACATCGAGTGTTTTACTGTATCTAGTTTTACTGTATCTAGTGTTTTACTGTATCTAGTGTTTTACTGTATCTAGTGTTTTACTATATCTAGTGTTTTACTGTATCTGGCATTTTACTATATCTAGTGTTTTACTATATCAAGTGTTTTACTACATCTAGTATTTTACTGTATCTAGTGTTTTACTACATTTCAATCTTCTTATTAAAATACAATAATTTCAAGTTTTGTATTGTAGATAATTTCATCAATGGCTACTTTACAACATGGAGGAAGAAAACTGGACCAGAAAGTGGCGATAATCACAGGTCGGTGAAATGTAATCAACCTTTATTGTTTATTATGGCCAGGTGGGTAAGACGCTCCACTCGCAATCTGCGGGTCGCGGATCGCCCCCCCCCCCATCCCACCAAAACATGCTCGCCCTTTTAGCCGTGGGGGCGTTATAATGTGACGGTCAATTCCACTATTCATTGGTAAAAGAGTAGCCCAAGAGTTGGCGGTGGGTGATGATGACTAGCAGCCTTCCCTCTAATCTTACACTGCCAAAACCGAAAATAGCGACTCCGTATAGATACGGGAAGAAGAAGATAACAATATAAACATCTGATATGATAAATTAAATAAACGACATTCTATCAATATTTATTAATTTACTGTCCGTCGTTCATATTCCTTATTCAAAAGTTATAACGACTTTCTACTTCTACAAATTAAAATACTTGTGTGGATATCTAAATATTTAGGTGCTAGTTCAGGGATAGGTAGAGCCACTGCTGTGTTGTTCTCACGCCTCGG
>NW_013674802.1:20394-22241 GCF_000517525.1 Limulus polyphemus
CCGTCTGGAACATATATTACTATTTTTGTATTGTATTTTTTTTTATATTTTCACAGAACTCATATTCCTACAAAGTTTACTACAATATATTCTAGACAAGATCTAGACTTTAAAAGCCCAGCCTTGAGGGGAGACCAAACACTTAATCTCCCAGTAAAGGAACGAGACTTGAACTAGTTTTAAATTAAACATTTCTACTTAGTTGACGGTCATCATCTTTTTAATGTCTTAGTTTCATGCAAAAAATGGTGGTTCATTTTTTATAATATACAATTTTCTTTCCATGGGGCAGGGAGGAACGTGTCCCAGTTTTCCCTCTCCCATATGCATGTTAAACAATCTTAATAAACACCCACATCAGTCATCAAATAACATACTCCTCACTACCAGAATAAATTATTAAAAAAAGCGATGTTATATAAAAAAATAACGTAAAGCTGCTGAATGGGCTATCCAACCTGAGCCCACCCCAATGATTTTATATTATAACCACTCATGTTTACTGTCACTACATCTGGAGAGTATATATAGTGTAAAAAACTTATGTTACATATCAAATTTATTAAGCCGAGAGAAAACAGAAGAAAAGGGAAGAACACGTTCCTTACTAACTAAAATTATTAAATGAATATATAATGGAAAAGGGAAGAACTCGTCCTTCAATAACTAAAATTACTAATGAAGAGGAAGGGATAGACAAAAATTGTTGTACAGAGGAATTTAAAACCTATGATCGTTTTTCACTTCATCTACTTACCAATGTCTGTCAACCGCTAGCGTAAGATGAGTCTAGAGTACTAAAAAAAAGGGGTCAGTGATTTCAAACTGGGTAGTTGTAGATCGTGATAATTAGCAGGGGCAAGGACATCAGTTTAAGATATATGTATTTCACATCTAAAGTATTTCTCTGTACTCACGAGATGTAAGAAACGGGTGGGGAGGAAAAAAAGAGCCTCTCTCACGTGAAGAAATCGTCATAACGGGTGTGGCTTGGTAACAAACTCAGTCAACATTAAGAATTACAATTTAAACACCAATAGCTGGCGATGCATTAGAAGTAATAAAAGGCTTAACATTTGTAATACAAATAATATTTTTACACGCCTCCTATTTTGAATTCGAAACGGACAAATGAAAAGGAAAACATTAAAAAACGTTGTTTACCTTCAGGTTAACAATGCTGGTATGACAGCACAGGACTCTGCTGAAGAAGGTTCTTTGGAGACACTAGATTTGGTGTGGAAAACCAATGTTCGGTAAGGAAGTTTACATCTAGTTAGTATATAGCGAAATATGGAAAATATACATAAATTAGATATATATAGAAAAATAAGTATTATGTTGTTTTATCTGTCGTTAATCACAGAGTGGGCTGTCTGTGGTGTACCCAGAAAAATAAGAAAGATACTGATTACATATTGAAGACATACAGGAAAATATGCAAAATACTGTGACCACAGTTCTAGCTAATATAAACTTTTAATTTAATGTATACAGTTTCGTTACAATTCAAATGTTGGAGCAATATTTTGTTTATTAACACAAAATAACTTATACGTTACATTATAATTCATTATTAAATCGTCCTAAATAAAAGATGTTATCTCTCACTCATTAATTCTAAGTATTATATACAACACAAAACATTTGAAACATCAACTCTTAATAATTTAGAATTTATGCACGAATTTCCTCAATGGAAAATGCTTTGAAACTTTCCAGGATCAGTGTAAAATTATTTAGCCCAAGCCAGTGATAATTCTGTGTTGGAATGACAGATCTAACGCTGTTTTTTTGTTTTTTTGTACTAATCTTTATAATTTAATTCCTCGCAAACTTTTAATAGT
>NW_013674802.1:22689-25347 GCF_000517525.1 Limulus polyphemus
ATATAACGTATTTGTAAAACCAACTCTAATAGATTAGAATTTTTGAATTTTCCAAGACCAGTGTTAAATTATTTGGCATAGGCTAATAAGAATATTCGATAGGAATAAAAGACTCAATTCTCGTGTCTTTTTTTTTCCAAACTTCTAATTAATTTCCTTCCAAAATTCTACTAGTAGCGCCATCTCTTGCTATAATAGTTAGTTTTAAAAACATTATAAGATTATTTTTCTTCTATGTTTCAAAGAGCTGTCTATCATTTGACGTTGCTGGCTGTTCCTCACCTGATTGAAAGTAAAGGTTCCATTGTCAACGTTTCGAGCATTCTCAGCAAAAGGGGAGTAAGTACTGTAACATTGAATAGCCAAGTGAAAATTTGTACCTTTCAATTTAAACCAAATTTAGTAATGGAATGTTATTTTTCCTTACTAATCTTTATTGTATTTTTATTTTTCTTTATATCAAAAACTCAGAACTATTTCAAAACAATTAATTATTTCTGATGAAATTATGCTACCCCATAGAAATCAACCCGATAATTAGTACAGCTAATCCAATATCCTGTATATAATTACAAAGATCAACATGCACTTTTTCAATCTTTCGGAACTATCACTGTTAGCGACACTTTCGGTCATAATCCCATATGAGAATGAAAGTAGTTAAGCTTAATTCAAAGCTCTTCTCAGATGCACTTAATTTTATTGAAATCTCTAGAAATAAATATGTCAAATTCACATTTGTTTTTATAAAACAATAATATATATTTCGTCCTGTAGATGTAATTTCTAACAAAACAATTTCGTCGAATTTTTCTAGTTTACAAAAGATCTTTCCTATACCATGACGAAAGGTGCTATAGACCAGTTTACCAGAAGTGTGGCATTAGGTGAGTTTATTAATAAAAGTACGAAGTTCTCTGAACCAAACATATTTTTAAAGTTAAAAACCAAAAAAGTTAAGAATGCTCATTAGTCAATAGTTATTATTATTACAGATAACTTGTATTTTTTTATTTTCATTGTAAATTTTACTTTCTCTTTATGAGTAATTAAATTTTATACAGCGCCCTCTGTTGCATCATTCACTGGACTGTAGATTCCTTCCCAAAAGTTCATATTGATACAAGTTTATCGAAATAAAACCTAACATTTCGCTTTCAATTGTTGGATTAATGAAAGACAATTTCTAAAACTATCGTCAGAAGGAGTTCACAAAACAAAATTTTATTTTTCTTCATTTAAAAAAGTAAGTCTGAAATTAAACGAACTGACGTCATAGAAAAAACAACACATTTCAATGTTACTAAATGCTTCCTCTTAACATATTTTATTCGGTACATTTTATTGTATTACTGGAGTACACAAGTTCTCGAACTTCAATTATTAATGTTATTGTTAATCTTCACAAATCAACTTAAAATTGTCAAAACTGAATTGATACCTTCCTGAATGTAGTAGTGAACAGTTTTATCCGTTGCAATGTAGTAACCTTCCGCCATTATAAATATACCAGTGTAATGTCATTACATTGTATTACAAGTGAAACTGCAGCTTACTCTAAATAAAGTTTACATGTGTAATGTTATGTAATATCACTACACTATATTACCACTACAAACATTACCTAGGTTAATTATTATTTTTTAACAAGGTGTCTTCACCAAATTACTAGGATCAACATTCTTTAAAATAATTATGATGTACACTTTTTTGACCTATTTTCTGTCTTGAAGTAATTACGCACACTTAATGTCTTTTGCTGTTGATATTAAAAACTAAATTGATTTTCTATGATGGTTACATGAAAACATTAAATAAAATAAATTAATTGTATCATTTATTTTGAAAATAATATTTCGTTAACCAGATAAAAATAATTATCAGGCTTTCAACTGTCCTTAAATATTTCGTAATTTTCCAGATCTTGCTCCCAAACAAGTCCGAGTGAACTCAGTAAAGTATGTTCTATTTTTCTTTTTTAATAATCTGTTTGTTATTATATTTGAATATGTTGTGATTTAAGTGTTTAGCGTACTTGAACTGTGAATCTGAGGGTTCATTGTTTGTGGCCATGGGTGAACTTTGTTCCAATATCAAAAATACTTTGATCGTATATCAGTTGTCCAAGAGTTGCTTATCTAAAAATTATGAACGGCTATTGGAGATGCCTGGTTGTGTAGTTTGGCCAAGAATTGTAACAGAAAGTAGCCACGTTTTCATGTATTTCTTTATCTTTATAGTTGATCACGAGAATTTTGAGATACAAAATTTGTTTTTATTTCCCCATGGACTTAATAAACCTCCATATCAAATTTTGTGAAGATCCATATAGAGGGGGCAAAGTAGTGGGTAAAAAATCGCCCATAAAAATCGCAAAATTCTAAACTATATCTTTGTATGTACCCCCGCATGGATCTAATGAACCTCCATAACAATTTTTGTGAAGATTCACCCACACCCTGCGAAATAGTTACTTGAATAGACAACAGATAGTACTATTATATTTATATGAATTAATTATATTATTTATGTAATAATACAAATTACAATATATTTAGCATGTTTTATAACTTACTAATAAGTTAAATTGTAAGCTAAAGCCGTGCTACACTTATTAGGCCAAACTGGAAATTAAACAGTATTAAACCATAGAAACAT
>NW_013674803.1:0-1042 GCF_000517525.1 Limulus polyphemus
TTCACATTTCAAAATGTGACGTAACTTAAAGAATTTAAATGTAGATTTATCGTATGTTATTGTTGAGTGGCTCTTATCATGACTGAAATACTCAACAATTATTTTCATGGTGAGATGTATAAGTAGCTCAGAGCTTTGGCTGTGAGTGAAACCAAGAGTGTAATACAATTAATTTTAATAAAGTCCATCAAATAATTTATATTAATAGATTAACCTAAACTTCCCCAGTCACTGGGGACGGGTACTTTTGCTTGTACTTTATATTGTAAAATATAACGACATTATTCAAGCATTTTGTTCAGTCAATCCACTTTCTTACGTTTAAAATATTAATGATAAATAATCTTTCTTTCATCATAATATTCCATTCGTAAGCCAGCAGTAAGTTTACGGACTTACAATGCGAAAATCCAGGGTTCGATTGCCCGCAGAGGACAGAGTGCATATAGCCCATTGTGTAACTTTGAACTAAGAAATTAACAATTATCTAAATATTTCATTTCATTAAATTATACAAGTTAGAATACTTGCCTAACATGTATTTTTCTAGGAATTAATTTTTTCTCAATCCTTTAGCGCTCCAGTGGCTCAGCGATAAGTCTGTAGACTTATAACCTTAAAAATCTGGGTTTGGTACTCGTGGTACGCACAACACAGAAAGCCCGTTCTATAGCTTAACTATAAACAAACAAAACTCAATTCTTAAATTCTGAGTAACAGATGTTATAAGAGTGAAAGTCAGTTCAGCTATACCTGTAAGAAGATACTTGTAGGTGGTGAATACTATGTTCGGCAGTTTTAAACTAGGGAAGGCTATTACCAGACCGTTTATGACTAGGGAAGGCTATTACCAGACCGTTTATGACTAGGGAATGCTATTACCAGACCGTTTATGGCTAGAGAATGCTATTACCAGACCGTTTAGGGCTAAGGAAGGCTATGACCAGACTGTTCAAAGCTAGGGAAGACTATGACCAGACCGTTTAGGTCTATGGAAGGCTATGACCAGACCGTTTAGGGTTAGGGAAGGCTATGAGCAGAC
>NW_013674803.1:1680-4172 GCF_000517525.1 Limulus polyphemus
TAGGGAAGACTATGACCAGACCGTTTAGGTCTAGGGAAGGCTATGACCAGACCGTTTAGGGTTAGGGAATGCTATGACCAGACCGTTTAGGGTTAGGGAAGGCTATGAGCAGACCGTTTAGGGTTAGAGAATGCTATGACCAGACCGTTTAGGCTTAGGGAATGCTATTACCAGACCGTTTAGGACTAGGGAATGCTATGACCAGACCGTTTAGGGTTAGGGAATGCTATGACCAGACCGTTTAGGGCTAGGGAAGGCTATGACCAGACTTTTCAAGGCTAGGAAGACTATGACCAGACCGTTTAGGGCTAGGGAAGGCTATGATTAGACTTTTCAAGGCTAGAAAGACTATGACCAGACCGTTTAGGGCTAGGGAAGGCTATGACCAGACCGTTTAGGGCTAGGGAAGGCTATGACTAGACCGTTTTATGGCTAGAGAAGGCTATGACCAGACCGTATTATGGCTAGGAAATGCTATGACCAGACCGTTTAGGGCTAGGGAAGGCTATGACTAGACTGTTCAAGGCTAGGGAAGACTATGACCAGACCGTTTAGGGCTCTTATATTGAAAATACCAAATACGTTACCACGTGACTTAGTCACACTTAGATCCTTCAAAGTTTTATTGATATTGCTGCTACTAGATTGTTATACGTGACAACAATACTATTTCCAGTAGCATGATTGGTGTATTACTGATAAATGATAATACAAAGTTTTAAATGTGTAGATATCTGTTTTTGTTGCTGCAGCCTCTAACTGAGAAACCTTACCCACACCATTCAGTGGGTTGCTTTGTTTTATTTTGTTCTACTGGAAGTCACGTTAAGCTCCACGTGGCTACATGCCCCAACCGTCCATAATTTTGAAGTGACTGTCTAGTTGGAAGACAGATAATCATAAACACCCACCACCAACTCTTGGGCAACTCTTGTCAGACCAAATTTTAGAATTTCATTGTCACTTTTATAACGCACCCAGTCGACCAAAGTGCGAATTTTTAAGCACTTACCATGGAACCTCAGATTCACAGTCCGGCATGCTTACCCCTGGTGGGGGGATTGATCCCCTTTGAGAGTAAGAATGGAGAGATTTTTGATAATTACTAGACATTTCTTTCATTTAACATATACAGGAATGCGTTACAATCTGTGCTAATGAATAATCAGGTGAAGAATATCTAATTATATCTCTTATCGCCCTCTACAAGAGATATTCTTTGATTTCAAACTCCTTATCGTTTCTAAAAAAAATTACAAACAAAACAAGAACGCTTCCTTTGACAAAACGCAGAATACTTCATTTCAAATAAACCAGCCAAGAATTTAACAGACACAATCAAGTTCTGAAAGGAATAGGAGATCCGAGCTTGGGTTCTAATTAAACTCTTGACTAAGCCACTGGAATGAAGCGGTCTTATTTTTTCTTTGCTTTACTTTTGTCCGATTGATTTAACTCTATTATATTCAATAGAAGCTTTTTTTCTGACATCTGAAAGTATACAAATAAGTACTTAGTAACGTTTAGCTGGTTGTATTGTAAAGTGAGATTCTTAGAAAGGTGTTGGCATATTTCGTTCTTTTAAACAGTCTTAAGAAGGTTTAATCATGTGGACACAAGATGGCACTTTTCTGTATGTGGAATTCACATAAATATAGACAATAATATCCCGCAATGGAAGAGTATGACAGGAATGAAACTATCGCTAAAGATTTTTCAAAATTAAAGTAATCAATACGACCCGAGTTGCCTTCTTACAATGCAGCTTTTTTTATCCAATGTTTCTCGACACTATTTCAAAATGGAGTGAAGGATGGATAGTTTCCGGTGTACCAGTTAATAAGTGGCTGTCATGACTGACGTTACTACACTTAGTGCTTTAAACGGGAGTAACGTTCTCAAATGATGGTAGTTATGGAACTTTCTCAAATGTATCACAATTACGAATATCACATCAAACACATAAACTTGGTAGGTTCAGTTCTCTTTCAATGACACGTGAAAACGTTTGTGTACACATCGCACATAGTCGATAATAATGTAAATTGTTATTTTTATACTTCCGCATCTCCTTATATGGCACGTAGTCTCATCAAATCTCAGGTGAAAGTACCATCCCTAATTTTAAACTATTGACCAGGCAGTTAGTAGACCTGGCACCACGAGGAATCTTTGAACCTAATATAGAAATTCACTCTATTGTTATATAATGAGTAAGGAAAAAAGTGTGGAATATCACGGCTCAAACCTTGGACCCAGTATTCTCCAGCCCGGCAATCTAGAGACACGTTTAGATCAGTAGTATGAAGTGTTAGAGACACACCAGTTGGTTAGATCAGTAGTATGAAGTGTTAGAGACACACCAGGTGGTTAGATCAGTAGTATGAAGTGTTAGAGACACACCAGTTGGTTAGATCAGTAGTATGAAGTGTTAGAGACACACCAGGTGGTTAGATCAGTAGTATGAAGTGTTAGAGACACACCAGGTGGTT
>NW_013674803.1:4760-8249 GCF_000517525.1 Limulus polyphemus
AGTGTCTTTATTGAAACTTTAACTGTTGTAATTCGTTATTAAAGCTTTAACTGTTGGAGTGTCTTTATTGAAACTTTAACTGTTGTAATTCGTTATTAAAGCTTTAACTGTTGGAGTGTCTTTATTGAAACTTTAACGGTTGTAATTCGTTATTAAAGCTTTAACTATTATAGTATTTTATTAAAACTTAAACTGTTATAATTTCTCTTTATTAAAACTTTAACTGTTATAATTTTTCTTTATTGAAACGGCAGCCTCTATAATATTTATATTGCAACTTTAATTGTTGAGGAGACTTTGTTAAAACCTTACAGATAATCTTCGTTAAAACATGTATTTTTGGAACACACATTCATTAAGTATTTTATTGTTGGAATACATATTCAATCAACATTTTATTTCTAAAGTTTCTTTTCTTGTTAGTTGTCTGGGTATATTTAATTGAAATTCAAAACAAGGAACCAGATAACTTTTTCGAGTTCTCGCTTTTGTGGGTAGTTTAATTACCTTTAGTGACTTCTTAATAGCATGAATATTCATTGATACCATGATAGTTCGAACGTGTGTTCGTTGAGTCTTTTATTGTTGGAGTATTGTCATTGAAACGGTTTATTAATATAAATCAGCTTTTATTCATAGAAGTAATATATATATATATATACATACATACATAAAGATTTTCTACACATTAAGTATAGATTTTAACACTATAGGAATCGCATTACCCCGATCGGCTGAGCTTCTTTTATGATTATTATTATTCAGCACGTGCGCTTTGTTGAGATAACTTTCATGGATTCTCTTGATTCTCACTAGAGGGGATTTCCTTTCACTCTTACACTCATCCTTCTTTATCGTCAAAAATCTCAAATTTCATAAAGTTTTAAAGATGGTTAACTTGATATTCCCCAGTAGAGGTCTCTAAACGGAAAGATGACGCTTTTTTCAAAAGCCATTCATGCTTCGTTTCAGTAATCATTTCTGTTCTTAAATCTTGGAAAACAACGTTTTGTATGGGAAATAAATCATTATTAATTTACTGTGTGTGTTTAATGAGGCAACTTGTATAGAATCATCTCTTTATCTCTCTCTCTCTTTAGTAAACTATGAACGGTTAATATTCCCGGTCGGGGGTTCATGGTTTGCGTATCGTTTCCGCAAAAAAACGTGGTCCGCACTATGGCGCAGTGGGTGTGCTATAAGAGTAACTGTCAAATACTGCTATTCGGTCACACAAGAATATCCCAAGAGTTGGCGATAAGTTCTGTTGACAAGTTGCCTTGTCTTTAAATGTACAATTACAAAATCAGAGGCGACTATGCGGAGAAAGACCTTATGTAGCTTTGCGCAAAATTTCTAAAAGTCAAATAAAAATATTGCTTGAGAAATCTAGTGAAATATAATTTAAACATTGTTATTACAGCTAGATGGCGCCAATGTAGTTTGTTCAGACATTGTTTTCTATACATCGTCCTCACAATAAGATTTCGCCAGAATATTTTAGTGAAAACCAAATGACATCAAAACGATGTAGAATAATACTATTTAAATATTAATCATAAAACTAAGTAAGTATTTAGTAACTGAACTTTTTCTGCTCTCTAATAATTACTGTTATTATTTCTTCACACGCGTATACTATAATTTCAAAAGTGCATTGATTAAAAAATAAAAGGTATAACGAAATACACAGATGAATTAGAATATCCAAGTTCCCAACTTCTAGATTAGACCAATGCATTTAATTTTGTTGAATGTAGTCCAAAGGTCAAGTTCACATAGAAGGTCAACCATTTTGTTTATAATGTTAGCAAACTATGATTTTCAAGAACGATTTAACTTCGAGAACAAATTTAGACGATGTTAGCACCCACAGTTTAGAGGGTGTGGATTATTCAATGTATATTTTAGCCTGTTTCATTTAATAGTGGTGGGATTCTAGTTGGAACCTAGTTCGAAGTCACCAGAGGGACCCATTTCTTGAAAATAACAAAATAAGCCTCTGGCTACTTTAGCCCTCTTGTTTTTATAGCATTCACTCCTGGTGAGAGTCCAAATATTGTATCATATTGAATGATGCGATGCTTCTCCCTGGCACAACAGTTAGTGTATAGGGGGAAAAAAACTGGTACTAAATATTTAAAAACTGGTGATTTGTGTTATTGTTTGATTCAAACCAACAAAGTCGTAGACTTACAAGTAATTTGGTACATAAATAGTTCAGAAGAATATGTTTAAAAAGTGTAATTATAGAGAGATGCTCAATTCAGGTGTTTAAGTAGAGCTAGTCGCCAGATAAATTGTAATATAGAGGTCTAAAGATTAAGAAAATATCAATCATGTTCTTATTCATCACTGAGGATTTCAGTAGTCACTAAGAAGTAGCGATTGTTTCAACAACACATGACTTTGTATCACTTTCAATGCTTATTTTTTATCCAAATAGAATCTAATTTCACAATCTCAGTTCTAAAGGCAATAAAAATGAAAAGATTGTTGCCCTTACCAACAACTGTTACCCTTATTGTTATTGTTGGTAATGTGGAATAGATCTACAGTGTATGTATATATACACATATATTTATAAATTGTAGATCTATTCCATATTAGTGTTGGTAAGGTCAACAATGCTATATACCTAATGCTATGCAATACATTAATTGTTCATAGGCTGTTAAAATCAGCACAGTAATGAACTTAACATAAACCAGAAACAATATAATAACATTATATCTCCGTTATCATTCTTTGTTGTTATCCTCAAGTCATAATGGATAATGTCTGTGGTCATAGCATGTTGAGGATATTCCATCTATCATTTAACTACGGAGAATCAGTTAAGGGTTAGGAGTTGAGCTCACAACTTTTCAACTCCAATCGCCTTTTGCTGTCTGCAACTAGTTGTGGGAAGGCAGCAACCCTGAATAGCTTTAACGTAGAATTCGACCAACCCGTCTCCAGGTTTGTAATAACATTAATTCTTTTATGGATAATGCTAATTTATTCATAAATAAACTTAAAAATAATGGTTATTATTATTTTTATTTTTATTAATATTTTTTAAATGTTTATAATAAACATGAAACAATTCACGGAGACTACATTTGGAAAACTTAGAGGGCGTTAGTTACTTGGTTTAAGTAGCTAATTGTCACATTTAGAATAGTTCAGTATACAGGGGCAGAATGACCAACTTCAGGTAGCTGGACTTATCTAAGTCCATCCGGTTTGTATTAGGTCGTCAAGAGATTAATGTCGCGTTTTGGAACACTTTCATTAATTACCCATCAAAAAACGTACATCACGTATAATAGTTAAAAGAACCACCTAAACGTCACGTTAGTGTAGTTTATATAATGTGTGAAGTTCAGTATACTCTTATCAATTATAGTGATGGCACACGACGAGACACACTCTCGGCATGTAATGCTGTTTGAATACAAGGGGGAAACAACGCCTCTGTAGCCACAAATAATATCAAAGAAGTTC
>NW_013674803.1:9233-10657 GCF_000517525.1 Limulus polyphemus
ATGGAAAAACATCATCGATAAGAATGGAGACTATTTTATTTAATATATATTTTGTTTTGATATATAAGTTGTTCAGGTTTTTTCATCTAATAAAAAAGGCGACGTTAATTTCTTAACGACCTAATACATGAACGTTTTTTTTAATTTTGTTTACCATCAGTAATTATTAAATAAAAGGGTGGAGGTTGGAAGTTCTGTATAAATTTAGGGTGGCTTATTTCTACTTTAAGAATATTCTTATTATTTTTTATAACATCCATTAAAAGGGGGTGGAGGTTGGAAGTTTTACGTTGTCGAAATTTTTTCGGGTTGGTCTTATTATTTTTGTTCAAAATAATTTAGGTTTACTGCCTTCCCACAACTGGCTGCAGATAGTGAAATGCAGCTGGATTTGAGACGTTGTGGGTTCAAATATTCAACTCCTAACCCTTAACTGATTCTCCTTAGTTAAATAATAAATGGAATACCCTCAACGTATTTGGGTGCTATGACCACAGACATTATCCATTATGACTTGAGGATAACAACAAAGAATGATAACGGAGACATAATTTTGAATTTCAATTTTATGATATTGTTTTTGGTTTATATGTATATATATATATACCTTGTAGATATATTCCACATTATTGTTGGTAAGGGCAACAGTGGTATATATATATATATATACTGTAGATCTGTTCCACATTATTATTGGTAAGAGCAAATATGTATTCATAATTTGGCTAGGGTAATAAGTCGTACCCTAGCCAGGATAATAATAGTTCGATGTCTTGTAACAGATGAGAATCCACGAAGTAAAATGTCAGTGGCAAAAGCCATCCACGTAAACCATTTAATATTACGCGAAAGATCTATTTCACGTAATCGACCAGAAATAAAAATCGTAGTCTATGCCTCTATAGTTCTCAAGGTTACTTATTTAATATTGCCTCTATAAGTTGGTTATAAAGGGTAATAAGTTGTATCCTAGCCAAAGTCGTATCAAAGGTCAGTGGCTAAAGCCAATCACGTACCCCAGGCAACAGATCTATTACACATTACTGTTGGTAAGGGCAATAATGGTATATATGTATATATATATATCATTGTTAAATATTATCAACAGGATACATCTGACTTTAAAATATACAAATCTCATTAGTTAAATTGCTGTTATGAAACATTAAACTAAAAGAAATATTTCTGTGCATATACGGAGGGTTGAATACGTTATATCAAGATGTTTTGGAATGTGCAAATCAAAACAATGTCAATGGAACGGAATGTATCAGAACTACATTTTGGCATTATTTGGAGTTACATAAGTAGTGTGTGTAGCATTTAGTTTTAGAGTTTACCTAAGATAATCTTTATTGTGCACCTTCTTGATTCCTGTGTTACCCGTCACACCAAACATGCTCGCCCTTTAAGCCGTGGGAGCG
>NW_013674803.1:11435-20593 GCF_000517525.1 Limulus polyphemus
TACACTGCTAAATTATGGACGGCTAGCGCAGATAGCCCTCGTGTAGCTTTGCGCGAAATTCACAAACAAACAATCCCGTGTTACCTTATACGTAACCATCTGATATCAATGTCATACTTCCCATACTTCAAAATTCTGTTTTCAAGGTTACTATAACTATAAGTTGGTTATAAAGTTCCTGAATTCAAACAAAGTCATAAAACTAAAGGAAGAACTTACTAAATTTTTGACTTTTACTTTTAGATGACAAGATGTTAGCTGCGATACTTTTGAGCTAGTGGTTTTTAAACGGTTGATACTGACATGTTTATCTATTTCAAGTTAATACCACCAAATCACGTGTTCTTGAGCTTCTCTAGGAACATATATCTTCAAGTCTTGCTAGATCAAAGAATGACAGTAAAATGAAGATAATGAGCTGAATGTAACGTTTCGGTAAGCTCTTTTTAAGTTTTATAGACAGACTAAACTTTATTTCACTAAAACTTCTGATGTTGACACGTGTTATCTGTTTTTGTTACACTTTATGAAATGTTCCAGACAGATGCCACCTATTGGCAAAGTTTGTTAAAATAAGTTAACTTTAAAGACTGAAGTCGAAAACTATATATATATATTGTACAACCCAGTTATTAGTAGGTTCAAATTAATCGATCAGAATTAAAAATTCAGTTGTATGTCAGTATATACAATACTGTATAAAAAAGTACATAAAGTTAAAACACAAGAAATAAAAACTTCAATCAATTATGTATTAATAAATCCTTTGTCCATTCTCGACATCTTCAGTGCTATTATTATCATTACTTCCTTTCTATACTTATACATTACTATTTAGAATATACATATATACATCACGATAATAACAGCTGTAACTGGATGTATACATATATATATATATATTACGATAATAACAGCTGTAACTGGATGTATACATATATACATCACGATAATAACAGCTGTAACTGGATGTATACATATATATATATATATATATTACGATAATAACAGCTGTAACTGGATGTATACATATATATATATATATATATACACACACACTACGATAATAACAGCTGTAACTGTATGTATGTATGTATATATATATATTACGATAATAACAGCTGTGATTAGTTCTTCAAACAATGGAAAGTAAATGGTCGAACATTTTAGTCACCAGTATTGCTTGCATGGGTAATGAAGAAAGACTTTAATATAAGTTTAACATAACAGCAAATGTACAACGTTTCGTCATCATTTTAGTCACCAGTATTGTTTGCATGGGTAATGAACAAAAACTTTAATATAAGTTTAACATAACAGCAAATGTACAACGTTTTGTCATCATTTTAGTCAACAATATTGCTTGCATGGGTAATGAACAAAAACTTTAATATAAGTTTAACATAACAGCAAATGTACAACGTTTCGTCATCATTTTAGTCAACAATATTGCTTGCATGGGTAATGAAGAAAAACTTTAATATAAGTTTAACATAACAGCAAATGTACAACGTTTCGTCATCATTTTAGTCAACAATATTGCTTGCATGGGTAATGAACAAAAACTTTAATATAAGTCTAACATAACAGCAAATGTACAACGTTTCGTCATCATTTTAGCCACCAGTACTTAGGCTGTTGAAAAAGAAGTGTTCGAATTCCTTCTATACTCGTATGTTCTATAGAAAATATGCAAAGTTTAATTTAACGTTCTCTTTTCTAGATCTCTGCTAGAAACCCAATATCAGTTAGGTTTTATTTCGTTACAAACTGTGTACATGTATAGAACTGAAGAAAAGAGAAATAGACAATGAATCGTCCTTATTAGTCTAGATGATATAATTAGGGGCTATCACAGTTTGTCTAAATTCATCTAAGAAAATGATCGGATTATATAGAAAGGATGAATCCCCCCCTCCCTTCCCTGTAAAAACATTTGAAGGTGCTTTCTAAATATAACTTGTGATAGAAGTTTTTTTTCTCTGACCCTGTGTGACCTTTAGAATCATGCATCTCTCAGAATAATTCCAACAATCCTGAGGGTCTTTCGTTATTTCACGTAAGGGTAGTTTCTGTGATTAATATCCAATCACAATTTGTGTAACACACCATTCAGTGACAACATCCAATCAGAAACTGTGTATCATATCTTTCAGTAGTACTATCCAATCAGAAGCTGTGTAATACATCTTTCAGTTGTAATACAATATTCCTTGACCGTAACATACTTTTACACTAAAGTTACTGTTACCATTTAACTTTACAATATAATGAGAGTCACAATACTGATTAGTGTAATCCAAAGATCACTTGTTTAGAGTCAGCTTATTGTGTAAGAGAATTATTTAACGTAGTATTCAGTGTATTATTATTACACTTGCTTAAGTATGACTATAAATTTACAAAGGAGCGTGTGTGTTACCTGTGCATGTTAAAATGAGATAAACTTTGGAGTAAAGTGAAATTGGTGCCTATCATAAAAAGAAACTATTTTAACTTCTGCTGTACAAGGTAGTTAACAACCAGTGAAAATTACTGATAGTCTCAAGTTGCCTAAATTTAGAAGGGTCTTCTTATGTTCACAAACGAAGTTTTAAGGCAAAAATATATTTTGCATACAATATTTTCGTTCACAACTTCTGATTGATTAAAACCACAAGCTTCTAACGCTTCACAAGTCATCAATAAAATGTTAGTTTAGGCTTAACACAAAACATGGAGGTCATTCTGATTTTGAATCAACATATTTTATCAGGTAGTATACGGTAAATCCTAAATCAGAATCTATCATCACAGGATGATGAACGAATCTTGAAAGATTACGTATTTGGAAACTATTCATGGTCCCCTAAAATGTTCACAAATACGTCCAGAAAGATTAAAGAAATCTGTTCACAATTTGTAGGATTCACTAAAGTAGCCGTTTTTCTTTCAAACCAAACTACAAAAACTACCTTTGGTTTATACTTTGTAACCCGTAGTTTCATTATTTTCACCTTAAACACGTGGATTTAAAAAATCAATTCAAGATAAAAATACGAAACCCATAAATCGAACGTTTCATATTTTTCTCCTTAATTCATATTTTTTAACAGACATGTTCTTCTAACATCGTGAATTAAAGGAATATGGACCAATATGATCCTTCTATTGCATATTACCTTCATGGACCAAAGTGACCCTTCTATTACATATTACCTTCATGGACCAAAGTGACCCTTCTATTACATATTACCTTCACTTAACATTTGTTAATAGACATCCAATACTTCCTTTATCGATTAGTGAAAATAACGTCAATGATGTCATAGTCATGACAGTTTCTTCAATCCTTTCAAAATCCACCAGTGAAGCTAACATAAACAATACCATAGCTATTACCATTCATCCAATCCTTTTAAAATCCACCAGTGAAGCTAACACAAACGATGGCTAGCTATTACCATTCACCGAATCCTTTCAAAATCCACCAGTGAAGCTAACATAAACGATGCCTAGCTATTACCATTCACCGAATCCTTTCAAAATCCACCAGTGGAGCTAACATAAACGATGCCATAGCTGTGACAATTTATTCAATCCTTTTAAAATCCACCAGTGGAACTAACATAAATTTATTCATGAAATGTCAGAAAGACGTATGGAAAGAAAAAGCAGGCAAACTTTTAAAAGTACAGGAAATGTCAGATTTAAAATAATTTGTGTAACATGGAGAAAGATGAAGTTGAACTCTTTGTTTTATTTATCAAGAGCTAGATAAAGTATTTCACAATACAGTGGAAAAAAGATTCCAGATGTCGCAATGTGTAGCTACAAAGAATATTTTAAGCCCCCGACGATTGGCTTGTTTTTTTTTAAGGATAAATAAATTTGTGAAGAACGTTCATGTATGAAAGGTAAGGAATGGCCCGAGAACACCGAAGTTTGACACGTTGATGTTCACTGCTTATACCCAGAGGTAACGCTGGCGTCTCCAGAGGTTTCAACGCGCGGCCTGCTTCAATTTTCCTAGAAAGCTAACCAGACTTGCTTGAGCTAAACATTGATGTAGTGAACGAAAAATGGGAATTTTATTGGTTATCTTTGAGACCTTCATGGGGGGAACAATAAACTATTTCCATCAACGTTTCCCACTGATAGAAAATTTAAACAGAAATAAAAACAACATTTTAATTACTTGATACAAAGTGTTGATTGATGACTCAGATCCTTCATGTTAATGTTTAGTACATCTTACAGGATAATAAAACATCGATCGATGATTAGATCTTTTACGCTAATGTCTAGTACATCTTACAGGATGGCAAAACAACGATCGGTGACTTAGATCCTTTACGCTAATGTTTAGTACATCTTACAGGATGGTAAAACAACGATCGGTGACTTAGATCCTTTACGCTAATGTTTGGTACATCTTACTGGATAGTAAAACATCGATTTTTGACTTAGATCCTTTACGCTAATGTCTAGTACATCTTACAGGATGGTAAAACAACGATCGATGACTTAGATCTTTTACGTTAATGTTTGGTACATCTTACAGGATAATAAAACATCGATTTTTGACTTAGATCCTTTACGCTAATGTCTAGTACATCTTACAGGATAGTAAAACAACGATCGATGACTTAGATCCTTTACGCTAATGTTTGGTACATCTTGCAGGATAATAAAACGTCGATTTTTGACTTAGATCTTTTATGCTAATGCTTGATATTTCAACCATGTTTAAGAACTGCTGGCTGATATATTCTGTATTCGAAGAAGTGTTTGGCATTAAGTCATTTAGGCTATCTGGATTGGGCTCGGCATGGCCAGGTGGTTAGGGCGCTTGACTCGCAATCTGAGAGTCACGGGCTCGAATCCGCGTCACACCAAACATGCTCGCCCTTTCAGCCGTGGGGGCGTTATAAAGTGACGGTCAATCTCACTATTCGTTGGTAAAAGAGTAGCCCAAGAGTTGGCGGTGGGTGGTGATGACTTGCTGCCTTCCCTCTACACTACTAAATAGGGACGGCTAGCGCAGATAGCCCTCGTGTAGCTTTGCGCGGAATTCAAAACAAACAAACAAACAAGCTATCTGGATTAACCTTTATCCTTACGCTAATGCTTGATTATGATTTATGTTAATACAACGCTTATTCATAAATCGCCCCTCAGTGGCATGTCTGCGGGTTTCGATACCCCTGGTGGTCAGAGCACAGATATACCATTGTGTAGCTTTGAGCTTAGCAACTAAAGAAACTGTTCTTTTGAGATGCAGTGAACAATAGAAAATGTATTCTGTAGATAATTTAGCATCAACAGTGTTCAACTACATGTTTTTCTGTTTTCAAATCACATTAACAGTAAGTAATCATAAAAATATTCTAGTCATTTCTACCACGAAGTTTTACTATTTTAACAGTGGTCTAACTTCAGTAAATTTTACATTTAAAATCTTATTAATTTTTCGGAAAATATTTATTTTTAAGCTTGTGAAAAGAAGAAACCATATTTGATGAACAGAGATATTTCGAGATTTTGTTGAGTAAACAAAGATGGACTTTTTTTTGTTCTTCTTCAGTAGCGTGGCGCAACAATGACAAATAGGAAACGAGTTTAGTGCGTGCAAGTAGGTGGAATGGAAGTTGGAAGTCTAATACACCAGGGTCTGAGGAAAGATTTACATATCAGCACGTGTATTTTTGACACAATCTTCAAGGAAAACCCCCACCTGTGCCATGAAATATCATGGTCTAGATTTTCAAGCCGTTTTTAAAAATCAACAAAAAATGTACATAAAGAAACGTTGAAGCAAGTGTATCAAAAGAGAGAAAAGTTTTAATGATATGAAAGTTGTATAAAAAATGAAACGAGTATTGAAATCATATAACTCAAATTAATGTTTTATTACAATGTGGATGTTTGGTATCGAAACCCTGTTTTTAGCGTTATAAACCTTCAGACTTACCGCTGAACCACTATTACAAAGTTAAAGTAAAAAGTTGGCTGTTGTTTGTTTGTGCTATTTTAGCGTCATGATCCCTCAAACTTACCGTTACGTCACTGGCCAAGTCTTTCAAAGATGAATCTTGTTTTCTTGTTTGTACAAAATTGCATATTGGACAATCTTCGCTGTACTCGCCACAGGGAGCGATTCCCGAATTTCAGCGTTTTAAGCCCTCAAGCGGGGGAAGGAGCATTGCATAGATAACATTATGCGTTATCGAAAGCATTGATGGATTTTATTTTAAATTTATCGACTCAAAAATATGAGTCATTAACATTTATTTTCTATTTGTCGATTTGCTTCTCCTCTGTGGCTCAACGTTAAGTCTGAAGGTTTAGAATGCAAAAAATGAGGTTTCGATACCTGCGGTGGCCGGAATACAGATAGTCCATGGTGTAGCTTTGTGCCCAACAATCTAATATGTTTTAATATTTAATTTACGGTTTGTGTTTTAGTAAAACACTCCCGAAGAAGCTGTAAAAGGAAACGTTGAGTGTCTAATCAAAGAAGAAAAATAGCAGATTTGGTGTTAATATGTCGTTTATTGTTAGCATTGTAATTCAACAAATTTATCGACTTTCCGACATGTTGTAGTTTACACGAATAGATTTGTTATTTCTAAAGACACTTGGTGAAATATAACTTGAACCTAACCATTGATTGTTCATAAAAAATAACAGTTTTGGGCTTCTTAATCTCTGGACTTCACCAGGCGAATATGCTAATTTGAACTCTTAAGCTTTAAGGATGTTTTTAAATGTTTTGCACTTACAAAAAACTGTTTCTTCTATAAAACAGCAGCATAAAGAGCACGCCATCTCACTATACATGACTTTTGTGGAAAAAAAATATGATTAATTTCATACTAATTTATGTGAACTAGCTCTACTGACAAAGGAATGTTGTAGGCTTAGCTAGAACTGGCAATTGTACAATAATTCTAGCAACTTATGAGTGAATGAAAACGAAGAATAATACGTCAATCCCATTATATCTGTGACGAAGCATTTGCTAACCGAATGAATATTATAATTTCTTGCAGCTAGAAAACGTAGACTGGTACAATATCTGATTGAAAAATTCCCCGAAGATTTGGATGTTAATGCTAATAAACTTTGGAGCATATAATTCAGTGAAAATTAGTCTGTTAATGCTGAACGAGCCGTCGCTATAACTTGCTGTGCCTTTTTTATGGATCTGGTTCAGTGATTTTCATCTGAAATTTTTTTACAGTTAAAAATTGTAATATTCGTTAGGGAGTCACGGAAATGTCCACCATGAGACATTCAATAGGTGGAGAAAAATGGTCTTTACTTAATATATCCAAAATAATTTCATGTCATCAAGCAATTAAGATATCAAAAAACATTTTTTGGACCGCTACAAAAATTCTACAGGCTCTTCACCAGCGGTTCCACACTAATGACTCCTCTTCGGGGGATATTGAAGGCGTAACCCTTTAGTGTTGTCGCTCGCGAATCTCATTAATCTTCTAAGCCTTGTTCCTTTTCTTCGTGACAGAATACCGTTTCTTGTTCCTGAAAAGTCTGTAATAAAACTCTAGCACCCGATGTCCTTAGAGAACACTTCAAACAACATGCGACCTGTTATTTTTTATTCCCCCAAACTGTTTTCTTTGAAACATATTTGGTTACAACCTTTACTTTTTACCATATACGGTCTTGGTATTCATTTTTTTTGTAGATTTGATGTAAAAAATAATACAAACTCTTTCTAAAACTATTTATTGTTTATTCAACAGCCAGTTAGTAGCTGTAAACATATATTGTAGTAGGTTTTACAGATGATTTAAATACCATTTCAATGCTTGTTATTTTACTACATATAAAATAGAATATAACCTTAGGCCTTATTGCAACAAAAGGCATTTGATTACTAAATAAAAAGACTTGTTAAACTGTTTTTGTAGCTCTACTGTTTTTGTTAAACTTTCTTAAACAAACAAACAAATCTTGCGGTTAAATCTTCTCCGTCATTTCTTGATTTTTTTTATTCCTTTACGACTTTGTCCTAATAGTATTTTGTTTGACATGAGCAGAAAAAAAGTAGAATTGTTTTGTATGTTAAGTTGTTTATTTAAATATTACTTTTTTTATTGTTATTTATCTTCTATTTACGTGAGCTTATTACAATAACGTTTAAAGTCTACGCTTATTTCAGGCTAAATAAAGTCATTAAAATTTGCAACTTTTCTGTCTGCTATTTCAATGTTCTTTCATTTACAAAGGTAAAATCTCATTAGTTGTTTACATAATCAATATATGGAATTAAACTGACCAATCTTATATAATCGATATATGGAATTAAACTGACCAATCTTATATAATCGATATATGGAATTAAACTGACCAATCTTATATAATCAATATATGGAATTAAACTGACCAATCTTATATAATCGATATATGGAATTAAACTGACCATGTTTACATAATCAATATATGGAATTAAACTGACCAATCTTATATAATCGGTATATGGAATTAAACTGACCAATCTTATATAATCGATATATGGAATTAAACTGACCAATCTTATATAATCGATATATGAAATTAAACTGACCAATCTTATATAATCGACATATGGAATTAAACTGACCAATCTTATATAATCGGTATATGGAATTAAACTGACCATGCTTACATAATCAATATATGGAATTAAACTGTCCATGCTTACATAATCAATATATGGAATTAAACTGACCATGCTTACATAATCAATATATGGAATTAAACTGACCAATCTTATATAATCGATATATGAAAATTAAACTGACCATGTTTACATAATCAATATATGGAATTAAACTGACCAATCTTATATAATCAATATATGGAATTAAACTGACCAATCTTATATAATCAATATATGGAATTAAACTGACCAATCTTATATAATCGATATATGAAAATTAAACTGACCATGCTTACATAATCAATATATGGAATTAAACTGACCAATCTTATATAATCGGTATATGGAATTAAACTGACCAATCTTATATAATCAATGTATGGAATTAAACTGACCAATCTTATATAATCAATATATGGAATTAAACTGACCAATCTTATATAATCAATATATGGAATTAAACTGACCAATCTTATATAATCAATATATGGAATTAAACTGACCA
>NW_013674803.1:21438-23146 GCF_000517525.1 Limulus polyphemus
TGGAATTAAAGTGACCAATCTTATATAATCGGTATATGGAATTAAACTGACCAATCTTATATAATCAATGTATGGAATTAAAGTGACCAATCTTATATAATCGGTATATGGAATTAAACTGACCAATCTTATATAATCAATGTATGGAATTAAAGTGACCAATCTTATATAATCGGTATATGGAATTAAACTGACCAATCTTATATAATCGATATATAGAATTAAACTGACCAATCTTATATTTTGAGTATCATAATACTCGGTGTAAAAACTGACCGAAAGAAGTGAATCACTCGTAGAAAATCCCAACAATAATTACAGTATTAGGACCAGGTGTGACCGTTAGATTAGCGCATCCGCACGGTGAATCTCGGGATTCATGGTTCGCCACCCGTTTTCCACAAAACTTCGCACTTTGGAGCAATGGATGCGCTATAAGAGTACCCACTATTTTGTCATACGAGAATAGCTTAAGATTTGGGTGGATGCTATTGGCTGGCTACCTTCTCTTCAGTCTATTCTGTTTAAAATTAGTGACGGCTATGCGCAGATTGTTATTTTGTGGCTTTGCGCGAACATTCTAAAATAGTGAGAGTTTTTTATATGAGTTATGTGATATTAGGAAGTCTGTAGCGAACAAAATTGTGAACAAATAATTCGATGCATTAAAGAGTTAGAAAAGTCTGGTTAAGAATCCACTAGAGTCTGTGTTGTTATTTAGGGTTAATGGCTCATAATTATATAGATTTAGACTAATGGAAAACGTAAGAAGAAATGCATGTAAAACGCCATAGATTCAAACAAGCCTTTAAAGATGTCACAGAAGAACGTTTGATGATGAAAGAATTTAATAATTAGATTCGAGAAAAATGTTAACGAGTCAGCCAAATTGTAGTTTCTCTAAAAGTTAGATTCACGTTCCAGTGCATGATTTATTCTTTCAACGTGATGTCGCTTCCTGCGTCAATAAATACTACTGCATTAAAAAAAAAACCCATTCTTTGCTCGATGGTTCTCATAATAACCACATATATATATCTGTTTCAGACTTCCAGCCATTTTCTTTTTGTATTTTTTATTTTCTTCTTATCTGTATATTCAACTTTTGTCTGTTTGTAATAAATGATAAAACTGTGGAGTCAGATTAATACTAGCACTGATTAATATTCGTTATGAAAATAAGAACTGACAGTGATAAACACAGGAACCACACAAGATTACTGATGACAACAATTGGTAGTTACATGATAATGTATAGTGACAAACACAGAAACCACACAACATTACTGGTGACAACAATTGGTAGTTACATAATAACTTACAGTGACAAACACAGGAACAACACAACATTACTGATGACAACAATTGGTAGTTACATGATAATGTATAGGGACAAACACAGGAACCACACAACAATAATAATGACAACAATTGGTAGTTACATGATAACTGATAGTGACGAACACAGGAACCACACAACAATACTGATGAGAACAATTGATAGTTACATGAGAACTGACAAACACAGGAACCACACAACAATACTGATGACAACAATTGGTAGTTACATGATAACTGATAGTGACGAACATAGGAACCACACAACAATACTGATGAGAACAATTGATAGTTACACGAGAACTGATATTGACAAACACAGGAACCACACAACAATACTGATGACAACAATTGGTAGTTACATGATGAC
>NW_013674803.1:23973-25838 GCF_000517525.1 Limulus polyphemus
TATAGGGACAAACACAGGAACCACACAACAATAATAATGACAACAATTGGTAGTTACATGATAACTGATAGTGACGAACACAGGAACCACACAACATTACTGATGACAACAATTGGTAGTTACATGATAATGTATAGGGACAAACACAGGAACCACACAACAATAATAATGACAACAATTGATAGTTACATGATAACTGATAGTGACGAACACAGGAACCACACAACAATACTGATGAGAACAATTGATAGTTACATGAGAACTGATAGTGACAAACACAGAAACCACACAACATTACTGATGACAACAACTGATAGTTACATAATAACTTATAATGACGAACACAGAAACTACACAAAGATCGTTAAAATGTTATGGCTTAAAATTTTTTGGGAACACAGTTGATGTGAACCATTTACAAAATACAATATATAATTTATCTAGGATTTCTTTGAAAATTAATATTACACGTATTCGGTAAACCAATTAGATGTGTTGCTTACCCGAGTTCGAATCCTTCTTCTCATTTAGTTTAGAAATTTTGTCAGTTTTGTTTGCTTTCATTAAACTATAGGCTGCTGACAATCTGATGAAACACAAGTTTTGAGATAAATTAATCTAGTTTTCGATCAGCTTTTCCCAATACTTGAAAGTGTCGAAAAGGAGAACCCAGTAACGCGCCAGGTTAATTAATCCTAATCGGTGTTAGCCCTATTAGCCCGTTCAATCATTTCAGTTCGACGAGAAATTAACTTACTTCTTCTTCCTGCCGATTGGTCAAATAGATTAAATTCTACCAAGAAGAGTATAGCGGGTTCGCGTCTGGTATTTAGTTCGTACCCAAACGTATTGCATGTGGTGTTGTGAATCTAAGCCTAAAAACACCGAACGACAGACGTTAGGTTAGATAGAATTCCCTGTCTTCCATTCTCATAGTTTATTATTAGAATTACCTCGGCTCAGTTTAATAATCGAATGTTTGTCCGGATCTGGCTGTTGCATAGCAACACATTTCTTGGAACTAGGCTTATTTTTGTTTGCTTGTTGTTGTTTAATCGAAAATTTGCATAATAGTCTATCTGGCCATCACAGGGATATAACCTCGGATTTAAGCCTTAAATTTATCGATAAACCATGTTTTTGTTGTTGTTTTTAAAGGGATAGTACATCTAATGTAATGTTTTCGTTGTTTGACGTTGGAACATGGAAACTTTCGTCTTTAATGTATTTCAACATCCTGTAGAAAGCCACTCTCACTCTGGTAACATTAGATATTCTTATTAAGAGTTGTGAGGAGTATTCCATACTCTGAAGCTCTGGATTGAACAGAAAAATAAGCTTGAACCATTATTTTCAATTACACCAAGTAGGCTTAAATGATACGAACGTGTGAGTGCAAATAAAGAAGAAAGTAGTAATATATCATTCACACTCTATCTAATGGCGACAGGATATAGACGCCATTTTTATCATCACTTACTTCAACAACAACTGTTATGATTACAAACAAACAAACAAAATTGAGTCATCACTTACCTCAACTACAACTGCTATGGTGTGAACTAAGTTGAGTCATCACTTACCTCAACAACAGCTGCTATGGTGTGAACTAAATTGAGTCATCACTTACCTCAACAACAACTGTTATGGTGTGAACTAAATTGAGTCATCACTTACCTCAACAACGACTGCTATGGTGTGAAGTAAATTGAGTCATCACTTACCTCAACAACAACTGTTATGGTGTGAACTAAATTGAGTCATCACTTACCTCAACACAACTGCTATGGTGTGAAGTAAATTGAGTCATCACTTACCTTAACAACAACTGTTATGGTGTGAAGTAAATTGAGTCATCACTTACC
>NW_013674803.1:26838-28645 GCF_000517525.1 Limulus polyphemus
GATGTGACTTCTAGATGTTAGCATTCCCAAACTGTGAATCATTAGACTTATTACTCGTGATGTTTTGCCCAAAAAAACGAGTTCCGCGCTATGGGGCAGAGGGTACGCGATAAGAGTAACAGTCAAATTCTATGATTTAGTCAGATAAGAGCAGTCCAGGAGTTCATAAGAACGTTTTCAGTATTACGTAATATTTTTTTGAGATTATACTTTAAAGAGAGGTTATACATTAGAAACGTAAATACTTAATGTAACAGTTCTAAACGGTGTTAATAATATGTGACAGTTCTTCTAAACGGTGTTAATAATAATAACACGGTGTTAATAATATGTAACAGTTCTAAACGGTGTTAATAATATGTAACAGTTCTAAACGGTGTTAATAATATGTAACAGTTCTTCTAAACGGTGTTAATAATATGTAACAGTTCTTCTAAACGGTGTTAATAATATTTAACAGTTCTCTTAAACTGTGTTAATAACATGTGACAGTTCTTTTAAATGGTGTTAATAATATGTAACAGTTCTCTTAAACTGTGTTAATAACATGTGACAGTTCTTTCAAACGACAGAACCTTGGTAGTTTTGTTGTTCACCCAAAGCTACATAAGAGTTAACTTTGCATAAGTTTGAAGTAATAGGCTAGAGAGAAGGCAACTAATCAACCGCGTCCGTCACTAACTTTTATATTCTCCTGCAACCCTTAAGTGCCGAGCTCTGTGATAACAGGACGTGAACCATTAACCTTCAGATTATAATCAAGAACATAGCGTAACGTGAGTTATCAGTATAGTATTCTTTGAGATGATAGTTTTTGTTTACATTTTGTTGGCCACAACCAATAAAACCTAATTAACTGTAACCTGAATGTTTTCATTAATCTCAGTGTTTAACATTGCCCTGTAATATCTGAGAACGTGACGTTTGTTAACTTATTATTCAAGAAAGTAATCTACACAACATTACAATCCGCTGATTCTGGTGTTCCTTCACATCTAGATCCGTGAAGTACTAAAAATGTAAATTTTATTTGGTAAACACAATACTACCCGATGCACCGGTATCGAAACGCGGTTTACAGTGTCATATTTATCTGGTCGGTATAAATGTAAAGTATAACGTTTTCTGCTTCTCACGCAGGCTAATAACCCTAGAACTTTGGGTTTCGATACCCGTGGTGGGCAGAACACGGATAGCCCATTGTGTACCTTTGTACTTAACAATCAACAAATGAACGAATTTCTCACACCCTAAGTTAACCTGCACAGCGTTATTTCTAATCTTACTGAAACTACTATTTAAATTAATCCCAGTCTTGTAACGAAACCTAAACCTTTCATCGTGTGTTTACCACACGGTTTGTATATCAACAGTAAAATAGTAACGACATTTGAAACTCCAATCAAAGTAATCTTTAATTTTTGAGACTTGGAAATTTTCGTAAGTACTTATGGAGAACTGAATTATTAAGATCAACCGAAAGAACAAAATATCAAACTTTGCTATCATACGGAAACTAATGATCAACACCACTTCAAAAGACGTCAAAACTTTGCTATCATATTGAAACTAATGATCAACACTGTACACCAAAAGTCATCAAAACTTTGCTGTCATATTGAAACTAATGATCAACACTCTACTTCAAAAGACATCAAAACTTTGCTATCATATTGGAACTAATGATCAACACTGTACATCTAAACTTTGCTATCATATTGAAACTAATGATCAACACTGTACATCAAAACGTTGCTATCATATTGAAACTAATGATCAACACTGTACATCAAAACTTTGCTATCAT
>NW_013674804.1:0-1491 GCF_000517525.1 Limulus polyphemus
GCTCTCATGAGAGCAATTGTAATAAAATAAATCTTACAAACGATAAAATCAATAACACGAAACGAAATTAACTCTAAGAAAAAAATGAAACGTGCTGATTTTTAAGCATCTTCTTCTAAAACAAAGATTTACCAAATTAATAGCATAAATGACCATCAAATAAAATTTAGGTATAATAAATACATATTATCAACACACTATACACATTAGAAAAAAATATTAATACTACTGTCAGATTATTTAATACGTTTCTTTGTGAACGCCCTCTAGGAACTGTAGTAACGCATTTACTTTTCTTTGAAAAGATAACTTGCAATGACTATTTTAACCGTAAACAAACTAAACTGAAAAATCTTAGTGATGGCGACTACAACGATTTTGATGTTTTGTAAATCCGTGTGACTTAATCGCGAAACCGTTAAAAAAGTTTAAACCACACGGGGGGATTGAAGAATTAAGTTACAGCGAGTTCATTGATGAAACTACCTGTGGTTTGGACGTGTATCCACTAAGTTTAAGTTAACGCCATACGCTGGTTTTCAATAATTATGTTAAAGTGAGTTAATTGTTGAAACAACGTGTGGTTTGACGTGGATCCACTAAGTTTAAGTTAACGCCATACGCTGGTTTTCAAGAATTATGTTAAAGTGAGTTAATTGTTGAAACAACGTGTGGTTTGGACGTGTATCCACTAAGTTTAAGTTAACACCATACGCTGGTTTTCAATAATTATGTTAAAGTGAGTTAATTGTTGAAACAACGTGTGATTTAGACGTGGATCCACTACAAAAAGTTTAATTTAAAGCCACACGATGGATTTCAAGAACTATGTTACTGTAGGTTCATTAGGACTCCTTAAAGCGTTACTGAGGAACTTGGAAAATGGTTAATAATGTGTGAACAGGATTGATTTTAGAAGCTCAGTTTTAATATCACGAAACTATTATTGTGTTAAAGTGTTAGAAGAGAAAACTTCCCCAAGAAGAGTTTATAAAAAAATAGTTCTAATTATTACCAAAGAGTTTTTATGATGCTACCGTTTGATCTGACGCTAAACTTACAGTACGTTTTGAATACAATCTAACCATTACTAGTGATGTATTGAAAAACTAATCGATTATCAAGGCTTACACTGGATAGAATTTATAATAAAATGCTCGAAAGATTGTAGTACAATTTCAAAACCAAGAGAATTCAAAAGTTATAATTATTGTAATGCATTATTATGTTGAGACCCCTTTATATCCTAGTTAAAATGTTCTAAGTACTGATAAGCTGATATACTGAGACCCTTTATATCCTAGTTAAAATGTTCTAAGTACTGATAAGCTGATATACTGAGACCCTTTATATCCTAGTTAAAATGTTCTAAGTACTGATAAGCTGATATATTGGGACCCCTTTTATCTTAGTTAAATGTTCTAAGTACTTGTATTAACGCTCATATACTGTAGACCCTTTATATACCTAGTTAAAACTGTTACTAAGTAC
>NW_013674804.1:1601-5279 GCF_000517525.1 Limulus polyphemus
AGACCCTTTATATTCTAGTTAACATGTTCTAAGTACTTATAAGCTGATATATTGAGACCCTTTATATTCTAGTTAACATGTTCTAGTTACTGATAAGCTGTTATATTGAGACCCTTTATATTCTAGTTAACATGTTCTAGTTACTGATAAGCTGTTATATTGAGACCTTTTATATTCTAGTTAACATGTTCTAGTTACTGATAAGCTGTTATATTGAGACCTTTTATATTCTAGTTAACATGTTCTAGTTACTGATAAGCTGTTATATTGAGACCCTTTATATTCTAGTTAACATGTTCTAGTTACTGATAAGCTGTTATATTGAGACCCTTTATATTCTAGTTAACATGTTCTAAGTACTTATAAGCTGATATATTGAGACCCTTTATATTCTAGTTAACATGTTCTAGTTACTGATAAGCTGTTATATTGAGACCTTTTATATTCTAGTTAACATGTTCTAGTTACTGATAAGCTGTTATATTGAGACCCTTTATATTCTAGTTAACATGCTCTAGTTACTGATAAGCTGCCTCGGACCCAACTCCTTCTTGACCCATATTCTTTTAAGTGGTCGTCAGTAATTATATCTTCCCACTTGACCTTCCAGGTCATTGAGTTCAACTCTGCTTCCAGCTTAATCCTCCTGGAAAAAGAGAGAGAGAGCAGATGATATAATAGTTTATTCATGTTAAAGAAATAAATAATAAATAAAATATAAAAATAATAATAGTAAAGAAAAAGAAGAAGAAGGGTAACTACAAAATGTAACGCAAAATTGGCCTTTTTTTATATGAAACTCTACTATTATCAACTATTCATGGCTTCTGTTGCTCACATCAATAAATACCTTAAAACACACAGAATCTTAAAGTTTGTATAAAATGCTACAATTCTCACCTGTATACGAAATACGAAGATGCAGAAAGAACTACCAGTAAGCCACTCAAAACAGCACTTACGATAGCGTACTGAGGAAACTCTGCAAGTTAAATAAACGATAAATTATTAAAACACGAAGTTTACAAGTTCTATGTCAAATATTGTCTACTACTGACGCGCTTACAAGAAGTGTTATCGGCGAGTATGTTCGGTGACGGGAGTTGAACCCGCGACCAGTTCATCTCTAGTCAATTATTACAATTATTTAGCAATAACTAACTGAGACCAATGTTCCAAAGTTCGTAATTTCTAGGGAAAAAGGGGGTGGGGGTGGGTACCGGATCCTTGTTGTTTGGGTGGGAAAAAGCAATTTAAACGTTATTGAGGCTATTAGCTGGGACGTGGTTGAATTAAATTAATTGATACACATCAAACATGAATTTGAAATACAGCCGAAATAATCTAAAAATTTCAGTTAAAAAAATTCAAAACCAAATTTACACACTGGTGTTCCGTGTCCATTCTTTATAAAACTTCTGTTAATTTAGACTACATTATCTCTAAACACATACTGCACTGACATAAAAGACATTTATAGAATGTCTACAAATTAATGAATCCCCTTATTAATTGAATAGAATGAGAACTACACATGATTGTGGTTTAATGGAGGATAACACCCCAATTTTGTCCACGACCAGTGGCGTCTTTAGCACGGTATAGCAACGTTCTTGTAGCTACGACGGACGTGGAGATGATAATCGATCTTCTCTGAGGTGCATCTCCGGAGTAATCGTCTCAATCCCTTTGGTTATTCGGGTACTCATAATCTTATAGAAAATGTATTTCCCATAATTCCATCTAAACTCGTTGAGAGAAAACTTCACACAACCGCCAAAATGTCGAAACCATGACTGTTTATCTAGTGTAGTTCTTAATCAACTCAATAAAAAAAGGGGTTCAGTACTTTATAAACACCCTGTATTATTTAACCTACACGGTACTCTATGAACCCTTTGTAGTAGTTAAACTACACAGTACTTTATGAACCCCTGTATTCTTTAAACTACACAATACTCTACGAACCCCCTGTATTATTTAAACTACACAATACTCTACGAACCTCTGGTATTATTTAAACTACACAACACTCCATGAACACCCTGTATTATTTAAACTACACACTACTCTATGAACCCCCTGTATTATTTAAACTACACAACACTCTATGAACACCCTGTATTATTTAAACTACACAGTACTCTATGAACCCCTGGTATTATTTAAACTACACAATACTCTATGAACTCCCTGTATTATTTAACCTATACAGTACTCTATGAACCCCCTGTATTATTTAAACTACACAATACTCTATGAACCCCCTATATTAGTTAAACAACACAGTACTCTATGAACCCCCTGTATTATTTAACCTATACAGTACTCTATGAACCCCCTATATTATTTAAACTACATTCTAATTCAAGTGCTCCTTACATTTTGAAATTCTTTTAGATGTATAAAACTCTATTTTTGTTTTATTTAACTTTTTTTTGCATAATAATTTCACTTACTCTCATCCGGACACTTGGAACCATCAAATCCACAAACAGGGGTGTCAGGAGGTGGCTCTGAACGTCCACCCGCCCAATGGATTTTCTTACCGACCACATTTTCAAACCGTTTAGTAACACCATGGTAGTTAGCCACAACCTGGACACATATAAACATACACGGAGACCTAAAGACATGTGATGAGCTTATTTATTCAAAAACCTTAAGGTTTAAATCAAAGTGTTGATATTTTCGAACGATACATGTACAAGTAAGTGCCTTTAAAAGATGGTGACATACTGAACGTTAAGCCAGATCGTGAAAATCAGCTAACGTCGTAGAAATAGCAAGTGCCTTTAAAAGATGGTGACATACTGAACGTTAAGCCAGATCGTGAAAATCAGCTAACGTCGTAGAAATAGCACAATAACTCAGAAACTTTAAAACGTATTTCAATATCATTGAGAAATTTAAAATAAATTATAAATATTATTTAAACAATTTAATCTTAAAGTGCTTTCAGAAATATCACCTATAATTATTTTGATCTTCGATATATAAACTATTTAATCATAAACACCTTAGGTGTGCAAAAAAAAAGGTTCGGCCAATAAAAAAAAGGATTCATCGTGCGACTAAACGGAATGGAATGAAAACTGGCGTCCAAACTGATAGCTATACTTACAGCATTGGTGAGAATTTTACAGCAAATATTCATTCATTAGTTAGCCATGCCGCTATGTAAAATGTATAAAAAGTGTGTGTGTGTGTGTGTGTTTTTTTTAGATTTTTTTGCGTAAAGCTACACAAACGTTATTTGCCTAAAGGTGTCTCTAATTAGGAGCCGATAGGCTTGTCAACAGAACTCGGAGCCTAATTAGGAGCCGATAGGCTTGTCAATAGAACTCGGAGCCTAATTAGGAGCCGATAGGCTTGTCAATAGAACTCGGAGCCTAATTAGGAGCCGATAGGCTTGTCAATAGAACTCGGAGCCTAATTAGGAGCCGATAGGCTTGTCAATAGAACTCGGAGCCTAATTAGGAGCCGATAGGCTTGTCAACAGAACTCGGAGCCTAATTAGGAGCCGATAGGCTTGTCAATAGAACTCGGAGCCAACTTTTGTTCTGCTCTTGTTTAATAAAAAAAAAAGACCACGAACCCTCGGATTCACAGTTCGGGTATGCTATCCACTGGGCCACGCCCAACCCATAGAGAGAGAGAGGTTTTTTTGTTTGTTTG
>NW_013674804.1:5654-23465 GCF_000517525.1 Limulus polyphemus
CTAGAGAGAGAGATAATGAGAATTCTGCCCTTCTTCAAAAATATCAGTCAAATCGATAAGGACTTTTCATTTCAATAACTTTCTTTACAGTTTTTCTTATTATGAAATAGTTTTAAGTTTCATACTTACACAAACTAAAAACTATAGTAAATGTTTTTTAAAAAAACTTTCAGATTAACGTGTACTTCTTATTTTTTTTTACATACACTGAACAAACTACAATTACAAACATCAACTAACACTATATATGTATGTAAGTTTAGTCTAAAATGTTTCGGTTATTTTCCAAATGCTACAACTGTTAAATACCTCAAATAATCCTGTAACTGGATCCATGTCCATCAAACTGTAATCGGCATTTCTGTCGCCATTAGCATCAATACTGACTTTTCCAGTAATTCCTGTAATTATTGTGTCGTATATTATGTCATCAAAGTAATCTAGAGAGGTTGAAATCACATGCAACTGTTACATACCGTACAACGTGTACTTCGTTCTTTCCAAATAATATGTAACAATATGTCAAATATATTATCTCCCATATTCAGTGCCGACGAGACCTTTCGCACAATACCAGGCCTCATCAGGCCAAGTGGGATAAGACATAATTGTTGTCCAGGATCTATTTATAACATCAATTGCATTAACAACAACTGTTATGGTATGAACGAGATTAAGTAAGTGAAGAGTACTTATTATCAGTTTTATTTAAAGTTGTTTACAAAGCATAATTAGGCTTAGGATTAATAAACAACACATTATTGTTATTTGCTAGTCGCGACCCGCAAAAAATTTGCGGTAGTTTTCATACCCTTCGCTTAAATTTTCCTTATTTTCACACATGCCATTTAAGCTAAGTTTTCTTGCAGGCATTATATGTTAGATCGATAACTCCTGATATATTTGAAAAAATTTACGTGGTCAGACAAACAAACTCACGTAGATATATCTTTATTTATTACAACCACACGTAAAGTAAACAATAAAGTAACGGCACTTATAATAGTGTACAGAGTATGAAACAGTTATGAACCTTCAGCTTATGACACGGTTTTACGAGTTGTAACAAAGAAACTCACAAAAAAACGAAGAATAAAACCCGTAGTAAAGATAAAAAGTAGCAGTCTATGAAAGAACCGAAGCTAAATTATTGCAAAGTAAAGTAAATGTAAAGTTGTAATGAAGACAAACTTAGCTGAATATGCAGAGACGTCTGAATGCTTGTCGTCACGCAATGACAACGACATTGTGCCATCGTGTAGCATACTTGTTGCATTAAAATGTTTGACTAAGCAATAAACAGGTAAGATTATTCTGAATTGAAAAGCCAATATTAACATACCTCTATCAGAAATTTGGAAACAACTGGCACATAAATATAACCTTAATATAACGCCTAGATTAATTTTCACCCCTTGAATGAAAATTAAACACATGTTAGGAAAATTGTGTAACGAACCCACCTCACCAGAAAACATTTAGAAAATAAAGTGTAACAATTATCCAGTCCATTACATAGGTGAAACGAGACGTAACTGAAGATCAGATTAAAATAATACCCAAAAACCCCCTTCCCAAGTTCATGAACATACGAATAAAAACAACCACAGTCTTTCAGAACAGAATGTCACAGAACTAAAACACGAACCTGACATTGACAGAAGAAAAATTAGAGATTGTTTGTTTGTAATTAAGCACAAAGCTACACAATGGGCTACATGTGCTCTGCCCACCACGGGTAACGAAACCCGGATTTTAGCGTTGTAAGGCAATGTTCTATCTAATGATCTTATACATTGTTGCAAATGTTCTATGTATTGAGCTTATACATTATTACTAATGTTCTATGTATTGAGCTTATACATTATTACTAATGTTCTATATATTGGGCTTACACATTGTTGCTAATGTTCTATGTATTGAGCTTATACATTGTTACTAATGTTCTATGTATTGAGCTTATACATTGTTGCTAATGTTCTATGTATTGAGCTTATACATTATTACTAATGTTCTATATAATGGGCTTACACATTGTTACTAACGTTCTATGTAATGAGCATATACATTGTTGCAAATGTTCTATGTATTGAGCTTATACATTGTTACTAATGTTCTATGTATTGAGCTTATACATTATTACTAATGTTCTATATAATGGGCTTACAGATTGTTACTAACGTTCTATGTAATAAGCATATACATTGGTGCAAATGTTCTATCTATTGATCTTATACATTGTTGCTAATGTTCTATGTATTAAGCTTTTACATTATTACTAATGTTCTATGTATTAAGCTTTTACATTATTACTAATGTTCTATGTATTAAGTTTTTACATTATTACTAATGTTCTATATATTGAGTTTATACATTATTACTAATGTTCTATATATTGAGTTTATAGATTATTAAAACTCTTTAAATAAAAACTATTTTCCTTTTAATTAAATGCTTCCTTCATATTTTAGAATAACATTTTAAATTCTTTTTTCGTTATAGTTCTAGAGAATTTTACAGTACTCTATTAATCAGGAAATACGTCAAAATACTGGACTATTTGGAGATCTTAAATACTAACCATCGAATGTCCGGTTCCACATTTTCTGGGTGACGTAACTTCCGTTGGTAATACTTCCTCCCTCGGCTAGCGTTTCGTTCACTGCCAAAGCGTACAAAAATACGGCTTCGTGGAAAGCTGTCACAAAAGTGTTCACCTGTACCCATAGATAAGGCACGTTAAACCAGATCATACTCATAATTTCATAGGAAAAATAACGTTTCATATAGAATACAAGAATATTCTATACAGCTTTCAATATATTACGTATTAGCGTTATAAAAGCTTTAACACAAAGGGCATGGTGGTGTAATAACTCTGTGTGTATGCAGCTTACTCTAAATCTTATTCATAGATAATGCTCGTGAAAGTATAACAATATGTCAACCACAGTATATGTGCTATATCCAGTGCCGATGAGGCTTTTCGTTCAATACCGAGTCTCATTAGGTCGCTGGTATATGACAGACTCATTAGCGGTTGAGATGCTATTTATATTGTTAAACTGTATGAACAACAACAATTAAGTTGTAAGCTACATTAATTAATGTTAGTTTAAATCTCTGTCTCCAGTCTAAACCCTTTATTCAAAAAACACTAACACACACACACACACACATATATTTCATTATTTTTATGATATATGTAATTATAAAGAAATTTAGAACAGTTGTTTCTTTTGTAAATTTATGTCGCAGGATTAAGAAAACAATTATTTTACCCCAAGATTATGAAGTTCGTTATGTCCCCGTTTTATGAAGTACACTAGAGTATTTGTATAAAATTCATTTTTGAATTTTGGATAATTTTCTATTATTTTAATTGTTTGTTCTTAAGCGCAAAGCTTCACAATGGGCTATCTGTGCTCTGTTTACCACAGGTATCGAAATAAGAATTTTTGCCTCATAAGAAATTTAAATTGACAAGAATTACGGCAGACTTAGAATATTATAGAAGATTCTAGAAGATCAAGAGATTTGGTGAAACAGGAAATTCGGAATCAAAAAGGATGCATGAGAAAACTTTGGCTAAGAATATAAAAATTAACAGTAAGGATTTCTTTAAACATGTTTAGGGTAAATAAGATGTTAGGATTGGGGTAGGTCCCTTGAGGGATGATAAAAGAAGGCTCGTATCTGATGATTATGAGATTTCTGGGTTATTAAATTCTGCTTTTTCTTTAGTTTTTACTAATGAAGATTTAAGCAGTATTCCTTATCTTGAACAGTTGGTAGATGGAAACAAGGTTGGAAAATATGATTGCATTAATTAAAAGCTTGTTAAGAAAAAATCGGGAAGTTGAAAAAATAAAAAGGATCCTAGGCCACATAATATTTCTCCAAGAGTTTTGAAGGAGGTTAAGGTGTGGATATGTGAGCCACTTGGTACTATTTTATGTCAGTCCTTGAATAGTGGGCAGTTACTGAAAGAAAAATATTATAAATAAAACGCAGCCGTATAGCTCTATGGAGATCCAGGATCTGGGTCCACCCAGTGGTCAGTTCACTGAGTCACAACGCTAAAATCTGAGGTTCGAGTCTAGTGGTGGGCAGAGTGCAGGTAGCCCATTGTGTAGCTTTGCGATAAAGCAAACAAACAGTATGATTTTAGATGATTTTGTCTTAGAAAAATCTATGTTTGAGTCGCAGACTTAGAAAAAATTACAAATAGGTCAACAATTTTAAAGATAACACTACCCCCTCCTTTCCGTAATCAAATCCGAACTGGTCTCGAGCGATTTTCTTCACTGCTCGAGAAAATTCGGCATATTCCGGAGTCTCGGGAACTCGGGCTGTTACAGTCAATAAAGCTTCGTAAGCTTTACGGGCTCGTTCGTTCCTGTCTCGTGTGTCGTTTTCTCTGTACCAAGGCTGTCGACTTTCATTTTTACTGGGCAAACATAGAAATATATCAGACAGTTAGTTATCTAGGTTTTGAAGTGAAATAGACAGCGGTGGTAAACATATGTATATACATTATGTTCTTAATCAATTTACAAAATCTATTTTTTCAGGTTTCGTTTTAAGAAAAAAAGCGCAAAACTTACCAAAAGTCACTGAAATTAGCATACAAAATATTCACTTAAGAAAGCATCTGCCTATCGTAGATTAAAGATTACAAGTTAAATCCCCGATTATGCCAAAATTTCTTTGTGAAACACTTAAATTCTTCTGTCTGCTTTTTTTCAGAAGATCCACTTCATTAGACTAGTGACGTAATTAAAACCACAATAGAAGATCCACTTCAACAGAATAGTGACGTAATTAAAAACACAATAGAATATCCACTTCAATAGACTAGTGACGTAATTAAAACCACAATAGAAGATCCACTTGAACAGACTAGTGACGTAATTAAAACCACAACAGATTGTTTGTTTGTTTGTAATTAAGCACAAAGCTACACAATGGGCTATCTGTACTCTGCCCACCACGGTATCGAAACCAGGATTCTAGCGTTGTAAGTCCGTAGACATACCGCTGTGTATTTATTTTTAATACGATCAATTATTAGATATTAATTTCGGATCGTTAAAAGTAAAAAACGTAATTAAAACCACAACACTAGTCTATTGAAGTGGATCTTCTATTGTGGTTTTAATTATTTAGACGCAGAGTGTTTCAAACCCATAATCCCTTTCGGTAAACTTATAACAATCACACAGTCATCCATTTCCGTTTTTGCGTATTAATGTGTCTTTTTTTGTCAAACACAAAGCTACACAATGACTTTCTGCTGAGCCAACAGTGAGGAGCCTAAAGAACAGAACTGAGCTTTAACAAAAATGGTTAATACTGTAGATTGGTCTTGATTGTTAACGAGTTCGTCACTTCTTCCTTATTTAAGGCCCCCCCCCCCTTGATGGCTGAGGGATTATAACGCCACAAATTGGGGTAGAGCATAGATATCCCATTATGTAACTCTGAGTTTCACACCAACCGACCAACTGTTCTTTTGGTGCAATATTATTAATGCAATGTAAGCTTATAATCACACTGTTTGCGAATTGCCATTTCAACAAAATGATATAATAGGCCTAACAAATTTTCTGACAAGTATAATTAACTATAACCACGCTTCGCCAGCTTGTGGAAGACGTTCACACCACAATAATTGCCATTGTAACTACGACAGTGAAATATATCTATCAATTCCGTTCTGTCTGTTCAGTGTATTGCTTTGTCTATCACTCTACAGATTGACGGATGGATAACTATAAACTTTACATGAGCATTATTTCATTTGTATAATTTGTTTTTATTTAGAATTTTTTTTTCGCTATTTCAAAATATCATAGCTGAGAAAGATAATCTAGCATATTAAGAAATCTGTTCAGATTACTGTAAGCGGTATATGCCTTGTTAAATATTATTTTATATATATACAATAAACTTTGTTTATAAAAGCATTTACATTTTAGTTCTACAGTAAACTCACTAGTTGGGCTCGTGCGACCTCCGTGTGACGCAGTTTCAAAGGTGTGGCAATGATACAATTATATATATTTCCATGTATTTTGGGTTTATCCTAAGTGCTTGTGATATCAGTTCCAAGATATAACTGAGATGACGTAATGTTAGGTCTAGATAATGTATTTCGGAGATGACGTAATGTAAGGTCTAGATAATGTATTTCGAATATGACGTAATGTTAGGTCTAGATAATGTATTTCGAATATGACGTAATGTAAGGTCTAGATAACGTATTTCGAATATGACGTAATGTAAGGTCTAGATAATGTATTTCGGAGATGACGTAATGTAAGGTCTAGATAATGTATTTCGGAGATGACGTAATGTAAGGTCTAGATAATGTATTTCGGAGATGACGTAATGTTAGGTCTAGATAACGTGTTTCGAAGATGGCGTAATGTTAGGTCTAGATAACGTATTTCGAAGATGGCGTAATGTTAGGTCTAGATAACGTATTTCGAATATGACGTAATGTAAGGTCTAGGTAACGTTTTCTATGTGCTCCATTAACTTTGGTCAAACATTCGAAATGCCAGTAACCTCATTTTGTGAACCATTTATGGAGTCCAAATTAAAACAATTCTTGACTCTTCGTGTTTTCTTTCTTTCAGTCATTGGTATATTGACTTTATTAAATTCTTGGTGGGCAATTCGTAAACAGTGTTATTATAAGAGGTTTTTAACACATAGTTAATTATACTTGTCATAAGAATGTTAGGCCTATTATATTTTTAACACATAGTTAATTATACTTGTCATAAGACATTATGTTAGGCCTATTATATTTTTAACACATAGTTAATTATACTTGTCATACCACATTATGTTAGGCCTATTATATTTTTAACACAACATTCTTAGGGATTTTCAAGAATTAGAAGAGTATTTCAACCACACAATATTCGTCATATTCCTTGTCGTCGACGCTTTTCGCTCAACCCAGAGCTCTTCAGGCCGGTTGCGATACAACGAACACGGTAGTTATCGGAATACTATTTATAAAGGCCATTTGTTGAAATACTATTAATTTGGATTCTTCTAATTTTTGAAAATCCCTAAAGAACCAGATTAAGAATGTAGTGTTAAAAAATAAAACAGGCCTAACATAATGTCTTATGACAAGTGTAATTAATTATATTTTGCCTAATTTTTATCCGTTTCATTTACTTACCTTGTAAACAGCTCAATGCTAAAGAAAACATATTCACCACTGTCCACCATTTTTAGTTCTTCAGCAGCCAGAAGAATTTCCCGAATTGAATCTGGAGAGGCACACATGACAATTACTGGAAGAGAATAATGATTGAAATTTAAAAAAAACAAACAAATAATATTTGTTCTCAAATACATTTTTAAAGTCACTTAAGGAAAGGTGGGTAAGACCAAAAAAAAATGCAATTATATTATATATGTCATTTCTAGTTGAAAAAAGGATTAGACATATACCATTTTGTGGTTGGGGGCCGTTTTACCTATAAGCTGACAAAACTGAACCCCAAGATGAGGAAAAACGGGACCCACCACATTCATAACAAAATTCAATTTTTAAATAACGCTGAATTTAGGAACTTAATTAAAATAATAATCTAAATGCTATGGTAATTGTACAAAATAACATGAATATTAAAGATGGATAAAAAAATGTACATTAATACTAGTGTGGAGTAAAACGGCCTTGGGGAGAGAGGGTACTTACCTTAAGCTATTTAATGTGAAGATTTGTATGTTGATGGAATTTGTCGCAAAGTTGTTCAGGGTCTTTCTGCGCTAGCCATGCAAAATCTTTGGCTACTCTAATCGAATAGTAGGAATAGAAGCGCGATTTTGCAACAACAGGACGCGAACTTGGACCATCAGGCCCACAGCCCGGTACGCTAACCACGAGGCCTGCTCTTGCAATACCCCATACAATTAACTTTTCTATAAAATACTTGTAATTTTGGTGTTTTGGTAGTTTATAATCTGAACTGGACGTTATGCGAGTAAAGGGCCAGATCAGGGGGAACATGTATACCCATCCTTAATTTAAAACTGCTGACCAACAGCAAGATAACCAGTGAACAGCATCTGCCGCCTATGCTGCTACTCTTAACCGAATAGAAGAACTGACTGTCAGTATTATAACGCCCCCAAAAAAGCTGAAAATGAGGAAGATTTTCAGTGGCATATTGAAGAATCGTATTTCGGAGCTTCCAATCCTCAGCCCAGTACACTAACAATTAGGCCACACCCTGCTTAGTCAGGATGAAGTACACCAAAAACGGAATAAGAAGAAGCGGTATCATACACATGTGTTATCGAAATCTGAAGCTAAGCAAGATCCACAACCACGATTCAAGACTGCGACCATCCATTGCGCTGGACCATTACCACGTACTCTCTCACTAAAAGGAAACTGGGATGAATTTTGGGAATAACCAGACAACATCATAACGTGCAAAGATGACCTTTATAACGTGCCAAAAAACGATTAAACAAAGAATTTATGGTACTTAGAATATGCTCTACCATTACACCTTCAAGCAGCGGTTTGTCTACCTAAAGTTGCTAGCCTGCTGACTAAATAGCACCCATCCTCAGATTTTTTAACTTTTTCAAGAATGTAAGTTCATTTTAGATAAGCACCCCGTGCATCAGTTTCCTTTTACAAAAACAAAGAAACAAAAACTTTAAATAAATCTTCATTAAAACAGACGCAAGTGAATATGTCGTAAATAAGACATCAAGTGTACTAATTATCTAAATAACTAATTCTGATTAATGAGAAAAGTGACGAATCAACCAACTTAAAAGAATCTGAGGTAATAGCTATGAATAAAAATAAAATTAAAACCGACATAACATTACCAATACCGAGAAAATAGGTGACACATTTAATTTATTAAGGCTTAGTATTAACTATAGACGAAGAAAAGAAGAGATCAGGGTTTATATGGCTGCAGATAAAGATCATTATTTGGTTTTGTAATTAAGCACAAAGCTACACATTGGGCTATCTGTGCTCTGCCCACCACGGGTATCGAAACCCGGATTCTAGCGTTGTAAGTCCGCAGACATACTGCTGTGCCATTTGGGGGGCATTATTTGGTAATAAATTCGCTCTTGATAAGTGAAGAGGGAGCTCAAAATGATCCAACCCAGCTAGCAGTTAAAGGAGACATTTAGTAAACTTCATGTTTAATAACAGAAGATCCGGCCCACACGTAGTCTTGAAGATAGCCATATAGTTTACTTCATATATTGATAATAATAACTTTTGACAGCTAAGCTGGTTTATCTCTGCTGGTGTTCTTGTCTGGCGATTTATGTGCTATATTGTTAACAACGGAAATTTTAGAATATGTATGTGTCACATCATGTCCATGATAAAACTTGCTACGACATGTCGGTAGTGAAACCCGTAACACCATTTCGGTAGTGAAACCTACAAACACTATGTCCGTAGTGAAATCTGTAATATTATGTCGGTGGTGAAACCTATCACACCATATCGATATAATAAAACTTACTATACCGTATTGATAAAAACCTACAACACGATGTCATTATGAAACCTACCACACCATATCGATATAATAAAATTTACTATACCGTATTGATAGAAACCTACAACACGACGCCATTATGAAACCTATCACACCATATCGATATTATAACATTTACTATACCGTATTGATAGAAACCTACAACATCATGTCATTATGAAACCTACCACACCATATCGATATTATAACATTTACTATACCGTGTTGATAGAAACCTACAACATCATGTCATTATGAAACCTACCACACCATATCGATATTATAATATTTACCATACCTTATTGATAGAAACCTACAACATCATGTCATTATGAAACCTACCACACCATATCGATATTATAATGTTTACCATACTGTGTTGATAGAAACCTACAACATCATGTCATTATGAAACCTACCACACCATATCGATATTATAATGTTTACCATACTGTGTTGATAGAAACCTACAACATCGTGTCATTATGAAACCTACCACACCATATCGATATTATAATGTTTACCATACTGTGTTGATAGAAACCTACAACATTGTGTCATTATGAAACCTACCACACCATATTGATTATATAATGTTTACCATACTGTGTTGATAGAAACCTACAACATCGTGTCATTATGAAACCTACCACACCATATCGATATTATAATATTTACCATACTGTGTTGATAGAAACCTACAACATCGTGTCATTATGAAACCTACCACACCATATCGATATTATAACATTTAATAGATTGGCTTAGTGATTACTACTTGATTGCAAGACATTTATTACAAAATCAACAATATTTACACCAAACAATAAGGTATTGTCAAAATTTACACCAAACAATATGGTATTGTCAGTATTTACACTAAACAATATGGTATTGTCAATATTTACACCAAACAATATGGTATTGTCAATATTTACACTAAACAATATGGTATTGTCAATATTTACACCAAACAATATGGTATTGTCAATATTTACACCAAACAATATGATATTGTCAATATTTACACCAAACAATATGGTATTGTCAATATTTACACTAAACAATATGATATTGTCAATATTTACACCAAACAATATGGTATTGTCAATATTTACACTAAACAATATGATATTGTCAATATTTACACCAAACAATATGGTATTGTCAATATTTACACTAAACAATATGATATTGTATACGTTTATCTGTTTCAGTAATCTCGTATCACAAATATATTTCCAAAACAGATGCTGCAGCTAAAGATATTCCAATATTCATAAAATTTTATTTAATGACAAAAACGCTTTTATTTTACAATCGGTAATTAGCAGACGAGGCATAACCTGAGTACAACTGTCTTAGGTAATGAATGTATCGCTAATTATCAGACGGTCAGTTACGGCTAGGACTAATACAGAGGTGTCTGCCTCTCTGAGGGGGGGGGAGTCCTCTAATAAATTCGTTAGCTACCTTTTCACAATGTCTGGCATATTTACCATGTGCAAAGATATACAACCTGCCTTCCCTTTCTTAAATAATGAGATTAGTGTATTGACGTAAATGACGTGGCATTCTTGGAAGTCGTTTCTCGACTAAACTCGCCACTGTCTTCATCTTATTCGCGTATAATTGCCCTGGTGATCGTCGTATTTAGTCGTCTCTCCAACTGTTGTTGGGTGATAGTGAAGTCAACCTTTTTTTAAACAAGACTATAGATTTCGCATGCTTTTGGGAATAAAGCATTTTATTAGTTTCAGAGAGAAACTATTGTGTCTGTTTCTGTTTGGTAGAGTGTTTTTAAATATTTAATTCGTGTACCTTGGCCAAGTGCTCTGGAAATAAAGAGACTGAGTGTATGGATTTCTCAGACTTCTGAACGAAAGGTTTGTATGGCTTCTTCGAGACTCCTAAACTATTTGTAAGGCATCTGTGAATCAATTATCAAGTCACCGATCGACGTTTTCATACAAATAATATTTCATGATATAAAAACGTTCAACATGTTTCTCTGAATTCTAGCTGTCTTACTTAGCTGAAACAAACATGAAGAACAATTAATTAGATTTTTTAAAAACAAGATAAAAACTCGTACAGAAATCAATACATATTTACACACATCATGGTCAATTTCCAACGTGTGTTGTGTAGTAAGATGCCACGCCCAGAATGTTAGCTTCCATTCATCTCTGATCTTCAGTGCACGTGGCGTGTAGAAATGTTCAGAAAATATGAAAATGGGTCATTTGTTTAAAGAAAATTCCATTTCTTTTCCTATTGGGTAAATACCCTGCCACTTAATAAGCCTGAATTTAGTTTTAATATTTGGTATACGAATTACTTTGGATGCTTTTATATTTACACCACTGTTCTTCATATCAAGTTTCGTATTACCATCAGCTTCTTGCTAAATCTATTCACCATATCAAACAATGGAATTAATTGTCACTTTGTTCTCAGCACCATATCAAACAATGGAATTAATTGTCACTTTGTTCTCAGCACCACGTCAAACAATGGAATTAATTGTCACTTTGTTCTCAGCACCACGTCAAACAATGGAATTAATTGTCACTTTGTTCTCAGCACTATATCAAACAATGGAATTAATTGTCACTTTGTTCTCAGCACCACGTCAAACAATGGAATTAATTGTCACTTTATTCTCAGCACCATATCAAACAATGGAATTAATTGTCACTTTGTTCTCAGCACCATATCAAACAATGGAATTAATTGTCACTTTGTTCTCAGCACCATATCAAACAATGGAATTAATTGTCACTTTGTCTCCAGCAAAATTTTTTCAGTATACAAATATCGCTACCACTTTCGTCCTTTAATGAAAGAAAGAAATAAGCTCCACGCTTGACTTTTTTATACTCTTTGTAAAAATTAAAACTTCGTTTTTAATAGACCTAATGAAATAATATGATTGTCAACACTAAATGATTTAGTAAAGAATGACACTTGAAAAAAAAACAGACATATTAGTAAAACTTGAGCTCATTTTTTGGCCCTAGTGATCTCATCCTCTTAGGCCCAAACATGCGTCAGTCAGTCAACACTGAACATAGAATAACATAACACTTAGGGACAACAGGGGGTCTGTTGGTCATCTAAACTGCCCCATCCACTAAACTAAACAAAAACTATTAAAAAAAACCCTCACAGCCATCCCTTATCATTCATAGAGTTATCAAGCTTTTTTTAATGTCGATTTAAGCTCCCCTTGTAATGGGCGCCCTGGGCGGAGCACACGTCGCCTACTCCAAGGGCTGGACTTGGTCAAAACATCAGAGAGATCTCCAAATATTTTTATATATATATTTAAAGTAAGAAGTTTGGTAACTGAATAAGTTTAAGCCTCGCATTCTAACTTTGCTTGTTTGTAGTTAAGCACATTGTGCCAAAGAAAACGTCTGTTTCTATAATATTATACACGCTTATAGGAACAAGAAAAGAACACTTCACCTATACTGCATTAACCATAATAAAATGTCTCTACCTGGGATCTGAATTGAATAAAGATTACCAACGGAGAAAATGCACGAGACAACTGGTAGAAAGATGTGGGTAAGATTCAAAACCTTGTCGAAACGTGTTATTATGTGGGTAAGATAACTTACTTCTGGAATGTGAGGCCATTTCGTTAAGAAGCAAATGGTAGTCAGTGGTGGAACTTGTTTCATCAAATTGTCTGTAGAAGTTCGATTGTTGACCAAGTGTTGTAGATACTGCTCCGAGAGTAAAGAAACAGTTAGAATGCCCTCGGGTTTTATCGTCAAAGTTATTAAACAGGAACGATACTATCTGCCAGTGGAACTTACGGAGAATCTCTATAAATATTTGTCCAATTTGAGAGTAGGAACCGTTCATGCGGGTCAACAGCGTGTAATGGGGTTTTTTACGGTCAAAATTTTCGTTCTGTCCGCCGGCCGTGAGTAAGGGCACTCCCCATACCGAGGCGTAACGCACCACAGGCGCCAGGACATACGGGCAAAGAGGTCCAAGGAATACGTCCACTTGACCCAGGTTATAGAAGTCAAAAGCCGCTAGTGGACCATAGGTGGACGAGCACTGAGTGTTGCGGTGGTGAACTTGTATAAATCGCCCGGCCGGACTGTCCCGTTCTAGACTCCTCACAGCATACAGTACGGCCGACAAGACTTTGTACAGCGAGTACGGTAAAGCGTTGTCATCAGGTGCAAGTACCACCATACGTACGACTCTACGATCCGAGTTCTCCTGCCGTACACCGTACGTTGCGACACCTATCATTAGAAGATATAAGAAAGCCGTTCGTTCGCTCATCACAGTGACACGTTTGTTACGTATCCATAGTGACATAAACACTTTTCACAGATAATAAGTATCGCTAGCAGTAAAAAAAACAAAAAACACACACACACACAAACAGTCACGTGTGCTGTCCGAACAACGTCCTGTGTTTAACACAGCGTGCGAGCATGACATCCAGCTTTTCCTATAGTTAAAGAAGCGAGCTCACATGAAGAAAGCGACAAGTGGAGAATTATAAAGCGCGAGGTTTCTCTTTGGTAAGGTTTCACTACATAATAGAACAAAGACGTTTCTGGAGTAGATAAAAGAAATAAGCCAGTCTCCTAGTAACCACATACTGTTTAAACAAAGCTTTTCCCAATTCGCGCAATCAGAGGTTAGGCTCCGCCCCCTCCCCCCTCGGTAAAAACTAGTAATATTGATAAAAGGCTAAAAAAGCTTCGTTCTTCCAAACTCTCTGGAACCGCTTGGGGTCTATTTTACTTCAAAATGGCCGAAAAGTCACGCAGAAATGAACCGAAAGTAATTAACGATTTTCATATACTAAGAACAACTTTATTAAAACAGTTTTGTTTGTTTTTGAATTTCGCGCAAAGCTACACGAGGGCTATCTGCGCTAGCCGTCCCTAATTTAGTAGTGTAAGACTAGAGGGAAGGCAGCTAGTCATCACCACCCACCGCCAGCCCTTGGGCTACTCTTTTACCAACTAATAGTGGATTGACCGTCACATTATAATGCCCCCACGGCTGAAAGGGCGAGCATGTTTGGTGTGACGGGGATTCGAATCCGCGAACCTCAGATTGCGAGTCGAGCGCCCCCTAACCATCTGGCCATGCCGGGCAACATTAAGAAAGTATTTAGAGGAATTTTGTGGGATAATAAAGCGTAGCGTTTATTTCAGAAGGAAATAAGTCTCGGGCTTACTATTCTAATAACCCTCTCTCGTGGGCCAAACGTGGTTTAATGGTTAGAGTTCCCGATCTGTAAATCTGTCGATTAATGGTTCGTGACCCGTTGCCACAAAACCTCGTACGTTGGGATCAAAGGGCACTAAAAGAGTGGCAGTCAAATCATATTATTGGATTAGATAAGAGTAGCCCAAGAATTGGCGATTGATGCTGTTGACTAGCTGCTTGCCTTCTAGCTTATAAGCTCACAATAAGCGACGTCTATAGATGACCCTTACGTAACTTTAGCGAAATTTTGAAACAAACAACAAAATATACCAAAGTTTCCTAAATGTACAATATATAGTGGTCATATCTCATAGTCGTATTCCGCAAATTTTCATAGCAAGCTGGAATGTACTTGTAGTTTTCATTTTCAATAAACTTCTGTAGGAGCAGGATAATCATTTATCACTCAGGTTATCGTTATTTCTCGCACAGTTTTACTAGTTTTAAACACACTTTTATTTTCTTGAAAAGTTATCTAATTGGGATTATGTTTTGTTAGTTTTTGAGCCTATTTTTAATCGGGTTTTTTCTAGTCTTAGTCGTATATCTTTCTAATCAGGAGGGGATTTGTTTAACTTTTATTTAACTAGCCTTATCCCGTTGAATTTTCTTATTAATGCTAATTACTAGCTTAACCTAAACGTTTTAAATTCAAGATAGTAATAAATACATATAAAGATAAGACCTTACACTAGACAAACATAGATTGAAATATAAGACATAAGAATAACAACAAAATTATAACATTTACAACTCCGTATTGTGTCATTAGATCAGTGTTTTTCAAACTTTTGTTATCCACCGTCCCCTTTAAGAAATATATTTTTTGCGCCCCCTTCTTAAGTTAAATGAATGAAAGAGTGAGTTAAGTGACGACATATACCTAAATTATAATTATATAATATAATATATAATATATTTAATATATATTATATATATACATTAAAATGTTATATGTGATGTAGTAATTACTTATTATTTTTATTACGTAAAAATATATTAAAACACTTAATTTAGCATTTTACACTATTTATTGTAGCCTAATCGCTCGCGCCTCCCTCAAAAGATCATTTGTGCCACCCTGAGGAGACGCGCCCCTCACTTTGGGAAACGCTAATTTATATATATATATTTTCCCTGTTGGGAATTTTCATTTCGTAAGGCCCTTAATAAAAAGATAAAATGTTAAACAAATATGTATACTGAATTTAGGTTATTCGAAAACCTACTGACGATATTATGTCTTCTGTCCTGGAAGTTCTGTTGTAAGATATGAACAGTGTTCAACAAATTACTCTGTCACCTAAAGATTAACAGTCTTCTTCTGAATCCGTTAAACTAGTTTCATATCATAAATTAATTAAGTATTCAAAATATTTAAACTAAGCTCTGAAGTTCCGGAGCAGGACATAATTAATCTTAACCAGTGTAAAACACCAAATTCTTGTATTTAGTGATTTTTACCTGGCACTCAGGAGAATATTCATAAAACCTCATTAAACATATAAGATAGTGCTGCCATCTAGTGAACCCTTTACATAATAGCAATCCTAGCAATAACTATTTGTACGATAATTCTATAACAGTAATGAAAAATATTTTTTTTTTTGCTAGGAAGTGCATCTTTAAAGAAACGTGAAACTATCACGTGAAGGGTATTGTTACTATTTCAAGAAACGTGAAACTAACACGTGAAGGGTGTTGTTACTATTTCAAAAAACGTGAAACTAACACGTGAAGGGTATTGTTACTATTTCAAGAAACGTGAACCTAACACATGAAGGGTATTGTTACTATTTCAAAAAACGTGAAACTAACACGTGAAGGGTATTGTTACTATTTCAAGAAACGTGAACCTAACACGTGAAGGGTACTGTTACTAAGTAACTAGTGACTCTATATAATGTATAAGTTTTTATTTTTTTATTTTAATGAATTGAAATTTAGAATATCTAAATGAAATTTCGTTGTTGTTTTGGTCTCATTGAAATTCCTCTACTCGAGGGTGGCCGTTCCCACTTACCCTCTCTATACAAACCTACGGAGGAACGATTGCTCCCCTGGTCCTTGCGCAACTATTCAACACTGTGTTTTAAGAGTCAAAAATCACTTATATTTATTAGAAGTATTAATCTGATGGTTAGTTCCACTGATACTATAGTTTAAACGGAATTGCTTATGTAAATTTTGACCTTTTACACATGGAATTAAAAAAAAAAGATTTTCCCAGCTGTAGTTTTAGCGTTAAACAACCAACTGTTGTTCTTGAACAAATTAAGTATCTTGTTGATGGTTTATTACTAGATTTATTCAGCCACAGTAGAAAGAAAACAATAAAACGTTATAAAATTCAGTTTGTTGAGAACATAAAATATCATGACAAATTCAAAATAGAAATGGCTGTAAAATGGGATTATAAAGAAAATTTTGCAGTTCAGTTTACTATATTCCTGTAACGGTACGGTGTAGGAATATGAAATTGCCTAGCGGTATAAAAAGGTATTATACGGATGTAAATGTCATATTTTGCCACCAGGGGCGCCACTGTGCATTGTTTTTGGATGTTTCTCATAAATATATTCATGATGTTAGAAAAATACGTAGGTTCAAGAAGTCTTGATAGAAATGAATAAAAAATCTATAACCCGAGCCTTTTCAGTTTGCCCCTGAAGAAGAAAGGTCCACCTTTCGAAAGCGTTCGGGTTATAGGGTTTTTATTCATTTAATAAATATAAATAGACCTGTCGATCGCAGTGCAGCTTATTCAACAAACATGACAAACAGACAAGTGTGCATTGAGTTGAACTAGTGAAATGTTACACCAATACTATAGCAGCGTTCCCCAAACTTTTTTTTTGGTCAAGGAACACTTTTGAGCTCTGAAACCATTAGCGGAATCCTTAAGAAACATTCTTATATTCAAACGTTCAATCATAAAAAAATATTATCTCTGTTCAATAGGTAACTACGTGCACATATAAATGTATGTAACTTT
>NW_013674805.1:0-1649 GCF_000517525.1 Limulus polyphemus
CTCTTATTGAACTTCATAATTTTCTATTACAATCAGTTATTTGATTAAAATTGCTTATATATACTTATATAATTTATAAAATAATACTTAGTGTAAAAGAATACTTTCAGTTATTGTGGTTGATTCCATAAAAACACTGTTTTACGAAAGCTTCTGGTTTCCTAAAGTTTTTTGTTGTTGTTAGAAAATAATAATTCAATTTTCTAAGAACAAAGACTAAAGAAGAACAAAATATATCTTAATAAAATCGATCCCGTTGTTTCTCCATGACAAATAAACCCAAACATAACGTGCACATTATAAATTGATCAAACATCAGTCAGAGAGAGAAGGCAGCCAAGTTAACAATTTGATGAAACACCCACCTCAATGGTCCTGGAATATACACGTCCCAATATGTCTTGCACTTCTCTGAAGCTCTGTTTAAATAGGATTTCTCACTGTAAAAAATCACCTTGTGCAACTTAACGAACCCAGTATTCTGTAACTGTCTTCTTTTTTTTCATTAATTTCGTTTCAACAAAAGGCTTATCTGTATCACTACTTTCTCTCCAAACCAGGAAACGGATAATTACGTTTGAAAAATTACATGTTCGATTCATTAAACTGTGTCAATGTTTCAACCAGTTAAAGTTTTCGTCACAGTCAGTAATAACTCCAAAGTTTCTGTTCTTTTTCCTCATACCAGACCTGAATTTTCTTTTATTAACTAGCTACAGTGAAGTACGACTTATTATTTGTTTTTAAATTCTATGTTTTTTTTTAGAGAAAATTCATCAGTGTAACAAATAGCTCAATTAAAATTGACGAATCTTTCAAATCATGTAGAGGGCGCCCTGTGATTTCAGAGCAGACGAGCTGGATTCTAATCTGTGCGATACCACAAAATATTTCCCGCCCTTTAAGCTGTACGTACGTTATAAAAGTGACAGTCAATCCCTTAGGATGGATTATGACTGGAAAGGTGTTGCTGCTGGCTGTCTTGCCGCAAATATGAAATACAAAATAATAAATAAACTGTAGAATATTCTTCCACACATATTTAGTTTCACAAACAAAACTGACTTTATCGCCTTTTCAAAAGTGAGAACCATTTCCGACCGACATTATTAACCAGAACAATTAATAAATCTCTCGTAGTAGGTTGTAAAAACAAGATGGCTGCTTTATAGAAGACACTTTAATATATTTTACAAACTATCATGTGACTTTTGGTTTTCATTCCGAGGACAATTCTTTTTGGTTTCCTTTTTTTATGTGTGCTCTGTTTTCATTACATTGACCAAGAAACAAGTAAAAAACATTGGTTCTAGACTAACTAAATGATATACAGATACTCTAATGTTGATAGTTACATGTTGAGAATATAAATGATATACAGATACTCTAATGTTGATAGTTACATGTTGAGAATATAAATGGTATACAGATATTCTAATGTTGATAGTGAAATGTTTAGAATATAAATGATATACAGATACTCTAATGTTGATAGTTAAATGTTAAGAATATAAATGATATACAGATACTCTAATGTTGACAGTTACATGTTGAGAATATAAATGATATACAGATACTCTAATGTTGATAGTTACATGTTGAGAATATAAATGATATACAGATACTCTAATGTTGATAGTGAAATGTTT
>NW_013674805.1:2263-4761 GCF_000517525.1 Limulus polyphemus
CTTTTGTAAAATTCAGGACTGGATCCCTGTAGTGTACAGGTTTTTATATGTGACTCAGCGATAAGCACTGAGACTACTTTTGTAAAATTCAGGACTGGATCCCTGTAGTGTACAGGTTTTTATATGTGACTCAGCGATAAGCACTGAGACTACTTTTGTAAAATTCAGGACTGGATCCCTGTAGTGTACAGATTTTTATATGGGAGTTTTTATTTTTCGAACAGAATTCGCTGAAGAGTTTGTTTGTTCCAGAGCAAAGCTATCTAGCAGGATATCGGAGCCGAGTCTGCCCTCGAGGATCGAATCCTGAATTCTAGAGTAATAAGCACTCAGGTAACGATATATTTTCATGTTTTTCAAAGTTTATTTAACTTGAACTTTGCAACTGTGATGGATTAACTAACTTCAAATCGTGCGTCTTTTTTATTACTATATCAACAAAACGTTTAAAAGTTTCAATCTTTGTGGAGGAACAGCGTGATCTGTCAGACTAAATTGTTCCTTTCTGATAACAAAGTTTCACTACGTGGAATCGAACCTCGACTATTAGCGATTTAAGTCCGTGAACTTACCATTGACTTGCCGCGTAACTTCGTACTGTGAAGTAGAAAGTTTAAGATCACTGTTTGGAGAGTTATTTAGCGACTTACATCCTGAAAACCTTCCATAACATTGGTGTAGAACTTGAATGCAAAACTGGGTCGAAAACCACGCGTCAAAAGTTTTTCGGAACATAAAAAATTCCTCAACCAAACAACATTATAGGTCATTTACGTTTTGAACGGCCGAATATAACCTTATTATTTTAATGGTAATTTAAACCAGAAACTTAACAAAAACACATGAAAATAAATATTGAAGTCAAATACCTCAATATATGTATCTAACCGATATAAAAAAAAACAAAAAAAAATCGTGTGTGTCACGTAACATCACGCTTGATTTCTCGAAACAAGAGGAGTCTTAAAAACCAAAATGCATTTATTATCTAGATAGTCTAGTTCGATTACTGTGTGTCCATTACGATTTTAGTGACGGGGGTTGCAAGGGGACCGTGAGGAGGGGAGGTGCCGTGAAACCTTATAAGTGTAGCGAGTGTTAGTATAATAAACCTAAAGTAAAGACGTAGTGTAAACCTAGTCTAGAGCCAAGTCATATAGTTTATCATGAATGTAAGAATATCGATTCAATTTTAAACTTAAATCGTTTCTGAATTAAGTTATTTACTGTTATATCGCCAACGTTTTAAATAAAAACAAACCTCTTTATTCAATAGAGACTCTAAATTAAGAAATCAACAAATATTTTTTTCCAATTTTGTTTGTCTATACTTTTAGTACATAGACTAACAACAATAAAATGGTTATACTTTCGTTGCTAAGCAACACAATATTACTTGAACTTAGTGTTACCAAAACGCACTGGTAGTCTAACTAATTAATACGTCATGAATCCATTTCATGAACGATCTTAACTTTGATTGGTTCACATAGGAATTTACTGACGTTTTGATTGCCTCGACTGCACTTTTCTCGCAAAATTTATTTCTTTCAGTTAGCTATGAAATGTGAGGTTAGGGGGTGGGGGGCGGTAGTACCTGCTATTCGCTAGTGTTAATATAAAACTTTCATTTCTACTGTTGTCTGTTTTTTTAAAATAATCTTTCCTACCATTAGTTATCAATGTAACTTAAACGAACAGACACAAAACTTTGTGTTTTCTTGGTGACCTCTGTGTTAACTTTTCTCTTTTATCAGTACGGTCTTCAGATTTCCTTTGTTTTTTTATTACGTGATTAAATATTCTCTGTTTCATGTGTTATTACTACAGTATTGTCATCGTTTTCAGTACCTATAGTTGTCCATCATCTTTGTATTAGTAGGTTGACAAAATTAGCTGACTCCGACGTAAAAAAATAATAACACTTATCGGCCCTCGACGTGTTCTATAGCACCTACCTCCCCTCCCCTCCCCCACGATAAAAAGAAATAGAAGAAAACTACATTATAAATAGCAAGTAAAACAAATAACGTTCAGTTTAACATTACAAATGTTCAAGGTTCTCACTACCTTTACTGGAGTTCATCGTATTTCGTTTCGTGTTTGTTAGTTTTGTGTGGGTGTTGTTTTTTGGGGAGGTGATGCTTGTTTGTTAGTTTTGTGGGGTGAGGGAGGTCGTTCGTTACGATGTACCCTTTAGATTCTTATCTCTGGTTAGTTGAAAGAAAATAATCTCAGAAAACTTAAGACTGAGGACAGTGAAAATATGAAAAACAAACGTCATGTCCTGTTAGCTGGAAACTCTGGTAGTTTCTGAAGGTAGACGAAACGTCATGTCAGCTGGAAACTCGGGTAGTTTCTGAAGGTAGACGAAACGTCATGTTCAGTTAGATGGGAACTCGGGTAGTTTATGGAAATACGCGAACTGTAAGAACGAAAATATTGATTTCATCAAAGTGTGTGTGTGTGTGTGTGTGTGTGTGTGTGTGTGTGTGTGT
>NW_013674805.1:4979-5956 GCF_000517525.1 Limulus polyphemus
TGTGTGTGTGTGTGTGTGTGTGTGTGTGTGTGTGTGTGTGTGTGTGTGTGTGTGTGTGTGTGTGTGTGTGTGTGTGTGTGTGTGTGTGTGTAGAATTTCAAAAGAAAATGAGGCCACGATTTCGATAGAAGTTGTAACAAAAATAGGTTGTAGGACATGTGCGCTAGACTCAGGTCATTGACTGGATAACAAAACCTTAAAAACCTCTGTTTACAGAGAAAGTACGGAGTACTCGATCATCATCATCATTAACTCTATTTAAAAAACAAAAATACTAGATCATACACTCTTACATAGCCAGCTCTTATCTTGGATAGAAAAAAAATAATAACGTGTCATTTATAGTAACTTATCCAGCTTTAACTGTCTCCAAACTAGAGCAAGTTATAGTATGTGAAGAACTTGATCAAAATTTATCGACTTGTTGTAAGCCATCATTAACTGGAAGGTTGGTAATACGTTGTTCTCTAAGTTTAGTATCATCTGTCCCCTTCTTATAATTAACAGTCTACACGTTTCAAAAAATATATACTATAAATAGGTGATTTGGAAGCAAAATCTGACAGGCTTTTCACTTCCACTTGCCTGTCTCCGGGTGCCACCAGCAAGATACTGGTTGGTAGGGAGATTTCTCTGAAGTTATGTCTATACCACAATATTTATATATTTCAGTTTCATTTGGAGTAACTAAAAGTTTAAAATGTTTTATAGAATTATTGGTAAACATTACCACTTATTTAACGTTTAGACTGCATTTTACCTATTATACTTCGGTTAAAGGAGGCACCACTTGACGCTTTAACCGGTTAAAGGAGGCACCACTTGACGCTTTAACCGGTTAAAGAAGGCACCACTTGACGCTTTAACCGGTTAAAGAAGGCACCACTTGACGCTTTAACCGGTTAAAGAAGGCACCACTTGACGCTTTAACCGGTTAAAGAAGGCACCACTTGACGCTTTAACCGGTTAAAGAAGGC
>NW_013674805.1:6925-9569 GCF_000517525.1 Limulus polyphemus
CACTTCACGCTTTAACCGGTTAAAGAAGGCACCACTTCACGCTTTAACCGGTTAAAGAAGGCACCACTTCACGCTTTAACCGGTTAAAGAAGGCACCACTTCACGCTTTAACCGGTTAAAGAAGGCACCACTTTACACTTTAACCGGTTAAAGAAGGCACTAGAAATTTCATCATGTTAATATTGTAGAGATTGTTGTGTCTGACTCGTGGTGTACCAAGCATGATTGGGTTTTTTTTATTATTTTTAAACTGTTGTAAGAGGTCATACATTGAAGTATGTGGTCAGTGATCAGTCAAACAAATAATAATTTATCAATGATTAACATGAGGAAAGGTTTCTTAAAACTGAACAGTTATATATGATTGGACTTTTACTTTATATATATACACACACACGTACACACAAAGATGTCTGTTTATATAACATACTGATCACTTATTCCCACTCCTGACTACGTCAATGATTACCATGAGGAAAGGTTTCTTAAAACTGAACAGTATATATATACACACGTACACACATATACAAAGATGTCTGTCTGTCTGTGTATATAACATACTGATGACTTATTACCACTCCTGACTACGTCGAAACATTTAGTTTTTAACTAAATGTTGTTTATTTATATAAATATGAAATTCATGTTTTAATATAATTACTTTGACACAAGAAATATGCAGAGAATCGGTACAGAAAACAAACCGTCATTTTATTACTGACCAACACATGAAACTGGAAATAACAAAAAAATTACCCCCAGCGGAGTACTTTTAACACAAACATATTACATTAACACATAAACTCGCACATTTATTTCTTGCACGTGACTTCTGATAAGCAAAGAGAGATCTTGATAAAAGGTAAACATAAAATACACAAAGTTGCAATTAAAAATCGTCGTCAAACTGAATACTAATAATAATTATCATTGTATTTCAAAGTCACGTTTAAATAAGAAGAGTAATGAGAAAGCAGCTAAAACTAAACATGAACCGAACACTAATACTATACTACACTAATAAAATACTATTGTTAGTACGGTAGTGTTGTTACAATACTACTATTGTTAGTACGGTACTGTTGTTACAATACTACTATTGTTAGTACGGTACTGTTGTTACGAATACTACTATTGTTAGTACGGTACTGTTGTTACAATACTACTATTGTTAGTACGGTACTGTTGTTACAATACTACTATTGTTAGTACGGTACTGTTGTTACAATACTACTATTGTTAGTACGGTACTGTTGTTACAATACTACTATTGTTAGTACGGTACTGTTGTTACAATACTACTATTGTTAGTACGGTACTGTTGTTACGATAGGCTTATTTCAATACTTACTTTACCACACTGTTAGCGAGATCACTGTCTCACATTAGTCCGATATTAGTAAGGTCAGTGTTGATAGTAGTCCTTTAAAAATCTGTCTGACTCACATTAGTAAGGTCAGTGTTGATAGTAGTCCTTTAAGAATGTGTTCGACAGAAATCAGAAAAAAATGAAATTATCGGCCTCAGGATATGTGTGTGTACATACAAATGAATAGTTTGTGAAAATTGACTGAAAAACAACATAATTCAAATATGTGAAAAGTTATTAGGCTTCTCCTAATTTTATTACACACATCAACAATGTTTCTATGTTCAAGTTATATTACCACATTCACGAACTGTTCATTAAACATGCTTTATAAAGCATCTCTGAAAACACACAGAAAGAGTTACATTGACGTATAGTACACGTACGTGCTGGATGTTTACTTACACTGTAACGCTAGGCATAAGGTCGTTGTCACCAAAGATCGTGCATATTTAGTCCAAGGTTATATCTTTATCGCCATGTTACTAATGAAAACCACCTCCAAATCCACCCCAACCATATCCACCCCCACCGTAACCACTATGGGTATACATAGGCATGTGTACCGGTTCAGAATAAGAAGGTTCTCCTGAGCTGGACCTGGAAAAACGAAGAATACAGGAATTATTCGCCATAACCTGAGTTAACTGTGTAGGGATTACTAACAATAACCTGAGTTAATTGTGTAGGGATTACTAACAATAACCTCTGTTAACTGTGCTGTAATTACTCACAACAACAGGTATCAAGTGTGCAGGAATTACTCATAAAAGATATGTTGTGTTTACGAAACACTTAACGTTATACGATAGATTTCTTTACTTAAATACTGTTTTTCTAATGTAATGTACACTACAATGACAATTTAACCATTTCTATAAGGGGTTTGTTTAAAAACCATTGGAAAAAAAAATAAAACCCCCATACTGTTGAACCAGGCATTCGGTTACTGCTGTGTAAAAACATATTAGTAAAATGAGGCCACCATGAACATCTGTATCTATTTAAGTCTTTTACGACGAGCTTAACATAAAGCGTTGAAAGCAAACAAGTCAGAAAGTAAATCATAACACTGAACTCCTGTCCTTCAAGCCAGAAGGGGCTGCCAACATTACGGAGTCCTTGTTTAATAATGGCTGGAGACGGCTTAAATGGGTAATGAAGAAAAACTTTAATATAAGTTTAACATGACAGCAAATGTACAACGTTTCGACAAGGTTTTGTCATCATCAGGTACCTGATGATGACCAAACCTTGTCGAAACGTTGTACATTT
>NW_013674805.1:10531-11205 GCF_000517525.1 Limulus polyphemus
ACTGAACTAAACAAGTTGATGCATTAAATTATGATAATATTACAATAATACTTACGATATAGGAATGGGAATAGGTAAGGGGATGGGTAGGGGAATGGGAATGATTCCACCTCCACCACCACCACCTTTCCCTCCACCTAATCCTGCTAATCCACCAAGTAGCAGACCAAGTCCCAGGCCTCCTCCACCTTTTCCTCCTAACCCCCCTCCTCCTAAACCAGTTTTAACTGGAGGAAGTGCCAGAAGAAGGAAAACGAATCCTACGTAGTAGCCTGGAGATCTCATTGCTAAACAAAAAAAAAAAACAGTCATCGTTTTCAGATTTTGAATCTTGTAAAATAAAACGTATTTGTGAACAATTTTTTTATATCATAAGTTGGCAAATGAGGTGAGTAGTAAATGGCGGATAATTCAGGTAATTAAATACGATAGTTATTTTCCGTTTACTAACGTTCCATCTCATTTACTGTCCTACTTTACGATCTAAAATATCCGCCATTTACTAACGTTCCATCTCAATTTACTGTCCTACTTTACGATCTAAAATATCCGCCATTTACTAACGTTCCATCTCATTTACTGTCCTACTTTACGATCTAAAATATCCGCCATTTACTAACGTTCCATCTCATTTACTGTCCTACTTTACGATCTAAAATATCCGCCATTTACTA
>NW_013674805.1:12092-15998 GCF_000517525.1 Limulus polyphemus
TATACTAGTGGGGTGGGGGTGGTAGTAGTGACCGGCTATACGCCTTCCTGATGAGTAATAGAATTGAATCGAGTATATGCCCCCCCCCCCTAAAATATTATTGGTGCACAAAAAAAATAGCTAATAAGAAAGAAAAAAGCAACAGAACAGACATATAATGCTTGCGATATCAGTATACTTTGTGCACCAATGACAAACTATGTATTCCTACTCGATGACGAGGAACCCGCTTTGAGACTAATAATGGCTGGAGACGGCTTGAATAGGTAATGAAGATGATGACAAAACGTTGTACATTTGTTATGTTAAACTTATATTAAAGTTTTTCTTCATTACCCATTCAAGCCGTCTCCAGCCATTATTATGTATTCCTACATTTTGTGCACTGGAGACAAACTGTGACGTCACTACATTTTGTGATCAAAAGTGGCTAAGCCTTATCAAACATGAAATGGATCATTTTCCCTTATAGTTAATTATAAAAAGAACCAACCTGCATCGGAATCCTTATTCCTCTCGTCTCTACTGCAACCTTCGATGCTTTATATATATACGTTTTCAGTCGACACTTTTTTTATTATCACATTTCTTACGTCCAAGTCATGTTCTATCTTATTCGTGAGGATTATTTCATTTTAGCCTGTATTTCCTTCTTTTCCACCTCTTTTTTTTGCGTGATACATTAGAGCTAATAGGTTTCTGGAATCACTGTTGCGTTCTGTAAGAAAAGTTAGCTTTTTTACCCGATTGACCTCACGGTAACATTTTGTTTTTCACACTAAATGTTCCCACACTACAGTGAACGGTTGCTGATTGTCGATAACAATGACCAAGACTTGTGAAAATAACGTGTAGGTTTTGTTTTTTTCTAATTGTAAACATTCGTTTCATTTATCTCTTGCTGTGTAATCAGTTGTCATCCTACCATCTTAAGATTAATCTGAGGTCGAGAAGTAAGAGTTAAAATTTCAGTTCTCGATAGTAAGTTGTGCCAGACTAGAACGTCAGTAGCTTATCTTATCAAACCTGGACAGAATGTTAAACATTGAACTTTCACACTCAAGATAAGCTGTGAAACAAGGAATCCCCCCTATCGTTCCATAACACCTTAAGTTAAACATTGAACTTTCACACTCTCAAGATCAGCTGTGAAACAAGGAATCCCACCTATCGTTCCATAACACCTTAAGTTAAACATTGAACTTCCACACTCTCAAGATCAGCTCTGAAACAAGGAATCCCACCTATCGTTCCATAACACCTTAAGTTAAACATTGAACTTTCACACTCTCAAGATCAGCTGTGAAACAAGGAATCCCCCCCTATCGTTCCATAACACCTTAAGTTAAACGTTGAACTTTCACACTCTCAAGATCAGCTCTGAAACAAGGAATCCCCCTACCGTTCCATAACACCTTCATCTAATTACCACCATCTCACCAAAGTAAATACATTTGACATTCTCCTTCTTCTTCCGCCTAACCTTAACGAGATGAAAAAAAAACTGCATCATTGTTCGTCCTTGTGCTCTGAATTCAGTGTTTACATTCTTGGATAAAGTTTATACATCACGTTGTTGTTGTTTTTATAACAAGAAAAAAAAACGCTACTGTAAACCGCACCGAACAAAGACTTTCTGACACTCGACTAGCAGAGAAAAGACACAGTGGAAACAATATGAGGATCTTTTATAGACTTTGGGTCTTTAAATAGATTAAACTGAGGTATAACATCAGATGCTGTTTTCAGGTTACCCTTCACGATCGTGGATGTCACTAACATATTCACCCGACTTAAGAAGGTCACAGCTCGTTTTGTAAGGATCGTGTAACTATTTGGTAGAGTGTTTCACTCAGGTAGTATCTGGGGCAAAAGCATGGGATCGACTGTTGACCTCTGTTATCTTCTTGACCTAGAAGGTCACAGCTCGTTTTGTTAGAACCGTGTAACTATTTGGTAGAGTGTTTCACTCAGGTAGTGTCTGGGGCAAAAGCATGGAATCGACTGTTGACCTCTGTTATCTTCTTGACCTAGAAGGTCACCTTAGCTTCTGTTAAAGGTCTTTAAAGCCGCTTTCTGAAGGAAGTGGATGGGGGTTTAACAAACACGCTTCCATATCGTTGTGGCTTAATTTTTGCCATCCCTATGTGGTTATTTTATCTACAGTTAAAATTCATGTTGATCAGTAACCTGATTTTAACTTTCCATTCATCTTATTCCAACTGTTTATCAGGTTCCATTGTGACCAAACTTTCCAGTTAGGCTTAGCTCTCACAGTAATTATTATCATTACCACCAAACTTTCCAGTTAGGCTTAGCTCTCACAGTAATTATTATCATTACCACCAAACTTTCCAGTTAGGCTTAGCTCTCACAGTAATTATTATCATTACCACCAAACTTTCCAGTTAGGCTTAGCCCCCACGATTATTATCATTACCACCAAACTTTCCAGTTAGACTAGATTGTCGCCAGCCATCATCAACAAGTACGGTGTACCGTATTGTCGCCAGCCATCATCAACAAGTACGGTGTACCGTATTGTCGCCAGCCATCATCAACAAGTACGGTGTACCGTATTGTCGCCAGCCATCATCAACAAGTACGGTGTACCGTATTGTCGCCAGCTATCATCAACAAGTACGGTGTACCGTATTGTCGCCAGCTATCATCAACAAGTACGGTGTACCGTATTGTCGCCAGCTATTAACTGATTTTTTTTATTGTTATTATATATATCATTAAATCCTGGGTACAAATTGTCCAGTAATACACTGCGTAAGATCAATAATACACTGTGTAAGATTTTTAATAAACATTTTTTTATATACCAGCTACTTAGAGAATGTCATAACGAGCGAGCTCACACCATGAATACACGGTCACTTCTGAATAAAATGTAGACACCTTGTTAAATTTTAGGACAAACACAAACTCATTTTTAATTTCTATAGTTAAGTTAAATTTCGAGGGCTCTGTATTATACAGGTATATTTGTCTCTAAATGTTACACACATATACATACATACATACACATACATACACATATTGTGATTTACGATAAGAAACATGATCGTAATTGTTTAATTGAACGTGAACGTCACGACTAAAGAGCATTTTCCTTCGTATCTCCTAAAGTTCAGATATCCGCGTCATCTTTTCCGACAGTAGTAACAGAAACAAAATCTACACCGAATTATACAATAACGGAGTAATGTCAATAACCCAGTCACTTGTCCATTATTCTTCCAAGTTTTAACCTACAAAATCCACCTGTAAAGCCCAACCAACAGATCTTGATAAAACTAGAAACCTCAGATCCTCTGTTTACATTAGAACAGTTCACCAAGCAGGGAGAGTTCGAAATACGCATGCGCTCCTTCCCCCCCACATTTTACGATCTACGACTTTATTTAAGGCTATTGAACCGCAAACATTTAAAAAAAAGACTAAAAATTGATGTAAGAATATTGAAGATGTGGATGGCGAGATAAGCGTTCAAAGTCGTCGACCATAACCGGATAACCTCGTTCTCAGTTCGTGACAAAATATCACTTTGTGATTGGTTTTACCTTCGTTTAAAATGTATTTCGGGAACCCGTTGAAGTTTCTTACGAGATTTTTTTCTCCTTAAAAACAACTGTTTGTTTTTTACTCGCTAACGTAGCATCAGGAGTTCGTTAACTTCACATTAAAAACAGGTTTACAATTTAGCCCTAACTGCACATTCGAAACATCTTTTCTTCACTACTGCATTCTGACCATTAGATGTTGTTTCTAGGGTCGATTACGGTACCATTTTACACGACATGGTAGATCTGGGAGGTCGATTACGGTACCATTTTACACGACATGGTAGATCTGGGAGGTCGATTACGGTACCATTTTACACGACATGGTAGATCT
>NW_013674805.1:16137-19023 GCF_000517525.1 Limulus polyphemus
GGTACCATTTTACACGGTAGATCTGGGAGGTCGATTACGGTACCATTTTACACGGTAGATCTGGGAGGTCGATTACGGTACCATTTTACACGGTAGATCTGGGAGGTCGATTACGGTACCATTTTACACGGTAGATCTGGGAGGTCGATTACGGTACTATTTTACATGGTAGATCTGGGAGGTCGATTACGGTACTATTTTACATGGTAGATCTGGGAGGTCGATTACGGTACTATTTTACATGGTAGATCTGGGAGGTCGATTACGGTACTATTTTACACGACATGATAGATCTAAAGTTTGGTATAGGACCGTTTAGTTTTTATATGGTATGGTTAGATCTAAGGTTCAATGGTCGTTTAGTTTAAATAATGATTGGTAAAGTTTCACATAATGCTATTGATTAAAACGTTTCTTTAACCCTAATATTACACACATGTTTTTGTACTATAAAACTAAGTGAAAACCTACAATTATACACAATTGCAGCCGGAAGTTGTAGGTTTATTGGTTGCATTTCCGGGTAAAGTTTCTCGTGAATCATTGTTATTGGGAATCACCTAATTAATTAATTAATTACTAACCATCAGTTTGATTCATAGATAGTTTAGAGAACTGTGGCTAAAGAAATTAATTTATTCAAGTTCTACTGGTAATTCTAGAAGCTATACAGATAAAAGTAATTATTGTCTATATTACGTGTATTGGATTGTACATTAATTTATTCAAGTTCTACAGGTAATTCTAGAAGCTATACAGATAAAAGTAATTATTGTCTATATTACGTGTATTGGATTGTACATTAATTTATTCAAGTTCTACTGGTAATTCTAGAAGCTATACAGATAAAAGTAATTATTGTCTATATTACGTGTATTGGATTGTACATTTAAATGATCAAAGTCTCATATATACACACACACACACACACCTTTGTAAAGAAAATTGTCACTGCGCATGCTCTGTTACGTTGCTACGCGTCAAGTTAATGTTACGATAACCTGGTGCTTTGCCAACTGTTGTTTGTGTAAAACAAACCCCTGTTGACCAAATGATGAAACACGAGAGAAACAAAAATAATGGTCAATGTTTAGACTCATCCGAAACGAGAAATACGGTAGAAGAAACTTCTTTAAATACGGTATAAAAAAAAGTATTTCTACGTATCCGCTTCACGCTAACTAAAGTCAATGGCACCTAAAGCGCGTGGTTCTCGTGAACTTCGCTTCCGGCTGTTCGTGGCCTACTCCACTTCCTGAATTGAAAGTTACTATAATGTCGACAGCGCATCAATTTAGCAGTTAGTCTTTCGCGGTCATTGTCGTCTTTACTGGTCTACATTCTGTTATGTCAGCAGTTAGTAAAGAGTGCGTAACAGGTGAACGTCCCGTCTGTAGTTACCGTTCTTCCAGCACTCTTAACGGTACTTACATATCCAGCTTTAAAAGGTCACTGTGAAAGAAGTAGACGAAAAATTAACTTGTTTGTTAGAATTTCGTAGAATTCAGAGAAAGAGAGGTAAATACAAAGGTCATTATTTTAAATAGTCACGTATACTTGAAAGTGGCCCGAAAAGACAAGGTTTAGTAACGAACTAAAATAACACGCTACTACAACACGTAGAATAACAGTTAATAAATACGTGCCTGCCTAGGACTTCATATTAGTGAATAATACAACATATATAAACATTAATTACTTCTAATAATAGAATCTGTAAGAATAACCAACGGAAGAATAGACGTAATCCTAAAAAAACAGAGATATAATATTTCAAAATCACCGTTCTACGTTGTAACAATACACCAGAGACAACAATAATTCACTACCTAAAAAAAATCACCGTTCTACGTTGTAACAATACACCAGAGACAACAATAATTCACTACCTAAAAAATCAACTTTCTACGTTGTAACAATACACCAGAGACAACAATAATTCACTACCTAAAAAAAAAAAATAACACCGTTCTACGTTGTAACAATACACCAGTAATAACTAATTCACTACCAACCTCCTGACTCACTTTCTGAAGCTTATGACAGGGTATTTATTTACTGCTTAGGTTACAGCAGTACATCATGTGATCATAAATTTACATAATCTTCTACTACAGTAATAGTATGTGTACGTCACCGCTAGGGAAGTTGGTGTCAGTTTCTTAATACATACATATTTATTCAAAAATACACGTGATCAGTTAGAAGTTAAGTTAACGTTTTAATGTAACTAAAAAATGTATAGATAAAAAAAATATAGAATTCTCACAATTACCATGAGAGATAACTTTTACATCTTTGTAATTATTACTAACAGCCACCTAAAACACCTGTACCTCTTCTCGTTACTGTTTTCTCTCCCGAAAAAAAAGATATTGTGTGTTACAGGAAAATATGAATGAAAATATCAATTTTTTTAGTTCAATTCAATCGTTTAATTAGAGAGATAATGTCACCCCAATTATTGCTACTTAACATAAAAACAAAACATACCAAGTTTTTCAGTCACACATCAACGATCTCATGCATATACCGCTGTCCAAAAAAAAATACTAATGACAGATAGACTTCGTTCAAACTCTCTCTCTGAGTAACACGAATGTATACAACCTTTAAATAAACAACACCAATGATGTAACCTTTAAATAAACAACACCAATGATGTAACCTTTAAATCAAGTCGCTTATTGTTGATTAAATGAAACAAAGGTACTATAAACACTTCCATGCTAAACACCAAGATGGCTATACTCGTAACACCAATGATGTAACCTCTAAATAAACAACACCAATGATGTAACCCTTGAATATACACCACCAGTGATGTAACCTTTAAATAAACAACACCAATGATGTAACCTTTAAATAAACAACACCAATGATGTA